>NC_079456.1:17942148-18169514 GCF_903798145.1 Danio aesculapii | reverse complement strand
AAATTTTAATATAAATATTTGAAGTGTGTTTTATAGTTGCATTTAAATGAGTTGTTGTTGTTGTTGTTGTTAAATATAGTCTAAATATTTTTCTTCCCTGTATTTATTAATATTTTGTTTGTTTTATATGTAATATTTTTATAGTTTTATATTCTGTATCACTTTAATTAAGAGATGTACACTTTCTGTACCACGTTTTAAAGTTCTTCTTAGCATTATTATTATTATTATTAATATTATTATTATTAATATTGTTGTTGTTGTTATTATTGTTAATATTATTATTATTGTTATTGTAGTAATAATAATAATAATAATAATAATAATACATATTGTTGTTGTTTTCAATCAAGTATTTCATGTTTGTCCACAGCCTCTGATGGTCCGCAAACAAGAGCATGAGAAGAAACGCAAAGAGATCAAGGAGCAGTGGCTGAAGGCCAAAAGAAAACTGGTAACATTTACATTTGTGCATCATCTGAGCTCACGCAACACTGTTTATAAACACAGATGCAGATCTGCAAGACATGTTGTGTGTTTGAGCACAGATGGAGTGTGACGTGAACCTGCGCAGGGCTAAACAGGTCTACATGACCCGCTGTGAAGAGTACGATAAAGCCAGGACAGCGGCGAACAGGGCCGAGGAGGAAGGTGGCAGTGCCACCACCAAAACACTGGACAAGAAGAAACGACTGGAGGAAGAGGCCAGAAACAAGGTCAGAGCCTGTTTATGACACTGACACTTTATTAGCTATGAAATATAAACTACAGCTTCGTTTGCTCCTTTTTACATGTTTAATCTCAGGAGTGAGACCAGTTTGCTCTTCTGCTGCTGTAGCTCATCTGCTTCCAGTTTAAACCCAGTCAGAGTTGCTCTTCAGCAGAACTCAGTTGTGATGACTTGTTGTTTAAGCCTTTCAACTCAACAAGACCTTTTTTGCACAGAACTGCTGCCTTTTGGGACATTTTTCTCTGTTTTAGATCATTCCTTGTAAACAGAGTAAGGATGGATGATATGTCACCATTTGCGGTATATCTGTAAAATTTTTCCCCACTATAAGAATGTGCATTACTGTGTTAGTGGTAAAAACTACAGTCTAAAACTAGTTTGGTCAAGAATGAATGAGTTAACTACAGCAACACGTTCAATACAGTTTTGCATGCGTATGATCAGTGTTGGGGGAGTTCAAAAGACATTAATTTCTGATTACTAATTACGTCATTAAAATGTCACTTAAATTACTTTTCTAGTTTTCTTGACTATGTAAAATATTACATAAACTTCATAAATCTCGACACACCGACAACAGAAATTGAAATCTTTTAATTATTTAAATGTGAGTTTTAGATTTAGAAATGGCATTTTAGATTTGTTTTAAACATGTTATAAAAATGTTAAACATCATATGTATATAAAAAAAATTATTCTTAATAAATTATTCTATAAATTATTATTATTAATTTCTTAAGTGTTCAATCATCTTGATTAAATGTTCACCTTTAGTTGAAATTATAAATGTAAAAGTATAATTTTCTTTTCTGAGCTATACCTGTCAACATTGGGATGTAGCCCAATGAAGTGAAAACAGCTGTTTTTATATTAATTCCAATGTGCTTTTCAAGCCAAAATACAGCAAAAGCATAATTTAAGCACAAAGTTTTAAAAATATACTTAAATACTTAAATGGAGTGATAGCTGGAAAGAATGATAAAATACGTGAGAGTCCCTGCAAAAACAGGAGGGTTGACCGGTATGCTCTGAACCAATTTATCCAGAACTGTTGGTTTTATTTACAGTGTTTAAGGGAAGTACATTACCTAGAATTGAAAAATAATTCCTTTATCAAAGTAAAAGATATGTAATTACAGTAGCTAGTTTGAGTCTGTTTACAAACAGACATTTACTGACAAACTTGTACTTCAAATTCATTCCATCAAATAACATCAGTCAACGTCAGAGTGATTGAAAAAACCCATCTTTTTGTGATTTTAGACGTAGTTTCAGATCACAGAATAATGAAGAAATCATATTGTTTTAAACTTTGTTGATTTGCATCATAAAAATTAAGGTTGCGCTCATTTTTCAGCTGTCAAAGAATCAGCCGAGAATGACCTTTTTGGATTTTGACAAAAAGAGAACAATGTCCCAAAGTATGAGGTAAAAAAATGCTTTGCCACAGTGTTTAGTGCACATATTTCAATATTCCTATAGCAGAAGTTAGTTCATTGTCTGAAGTGGCTTTCACACTGGACACTAAAAGCACTGCACTATGAAACCTATTAATTTCAAGGTGCCGACCAAAGCACGAGAGCAGCAGAGTGGACCGTTGACTAGCTTGCATGTGGATATTTCGCTTATGCACACATACACTTATCTATGCATAAACCAAATCCAAATATGCTCACAGCAAAAGCAAAGTCCATTCAAATAACGCACAAACAGGACATTTCTACTTTAGTAATACTGTGCTGTCATGGCAACACTGGTAAAATGATGCTTCTTGACTCATTTACTGTCAATAACATTTTACTGTCAATAAAATGTTGACAGTTAACACTTCTGGGGGACATTTGTTTGAATTGGTGTGTTTTTTTGTGTCAGGCTGAGGAGGCAGAGGCCACATACCGAACCTGCATCGCCGATGCCATCACTCAACACCAGGAGCTGGAGCACATGAAGGTCACTGTCCTGCGGGGGATACAAGAGGTCATCAAGCAGACCGACCAGACCATTCGATCTGTAAGGGCTAATTTTCATTCGTTCTGTTAAAAATTGCAGATTAATGTAAAAATGCATCCAAAATATTTTTTTAGTTTTTTGTTTGTTGGTGTTTATAATACAGTAAATATATGATGGAAATATTGTAAAAATCAAATCAATTTTTAAAGAAATGCATGAATGGACAATCTAAAAATACAAATATTTAAGTAATTATAATAAAATTATTAGGGGTGTCAAAATTAATTGTTTCTTCGGTGCACCGCGATGCAGACGCGGACAATTCGTTATCCGTTCAGAAATAGATCATAACCGGTTATTATGTACTGACATCAATTATCGCATTTGCGCTATATTGTGGTAGCTTAAAATGGCGAAAGTTAATTAAAACACTCAAACTACTTAATGCAGAAACTCTGGACGGTTCACTGTGTGTATGTTTGCTAGACAGTCTTTCACTGACACTGGCATTGACAACAGAAGCCCCTATTTCACTGCTATGGAGGGTTGTAAACTCCATTTCTTTCTTTCTGTCTTGTGAGCGGGATATTTACATTAGTTCATTTGCTATAAATGCTCATGTTGTTCTGTGCATGTACTTTAGTTTTAAAAGGTACAATAAATATATCCGACTGTGTGTATTAAAGGACAAAATTGATTTTATTTTATATATATATATATATATATATATATATATATATATATATATATACATATATATATATACATATATATATACAGTATGTCACAAAAGTGAGTACACCCCTTACATTTCTGCAAATCTTTATCTATAACTTTTCATAGGACAACACTGCAGAAATGACTTCTTGACACAATGAAAAGTAGTCAGTGTAAAGTTCATTTAGCAGTGTAAATTTATTGTCCTCTCAAAATAACTAAAAATACAGCCAATAATAGCTGAACCCCTGGCAACAAAAGTGAGTACACCCCTAAGAAAAAAATTTAAATGTTAATGTTTTGTGTGGCCACCATCATTTTCCAGCACGGCTTTAATTCTCCTGGGCATGGAGTTGACCAGAGCTTCACAGGTTGCCACTGGAGTCCTCTTCCACTCCTCCATCACAACATCACGGAGGTGGTGGACATTTGACACCTTGTGCTCCTCCACCTTCCTTTTCAGGATGCCCCAGATGTGTTCTATGGTGTTTAGGTCTGGAGACATGCTTGGCCAGTCCATCACCTTTACCCTGAGCCTCTTTAGCAAGCCAGAGGTCATCTTGGAGGTGTGCTTTGGGGTCATTATCATGCTGGAACACTGCTTTGCAGCCCAGTTTTTCGAGGGAGGGGATCATGCTCTTCTTTAGTATGTCACAGTACATGTTAGAATTCATGTTTCCCTCAATGAAATGTAGCTTCCCAATGCCAGCAGCACTCATGCAGCCCCACATCATGACACTCCCACCACCATGTTTAACGGTAGGCAAGACACAACCTCACCTGGTTGCCGCCACACACGCTTGACACCATCTGAACCAAAAAGGTTTATTTTGGTCTCATCAGACCACAGGACATGGTCCAGTAATCCTGGTGCTTAGTTTGCATGTCTGCAGCAAATGGTTTACGAGCTTTCTTGTGCATCGTCTTTAGAAGAGGCTTCCTTCTATGACGACAACCATGCAGACCAATTTGATGCAGTGTGCGGCGTACGGTCTGAGCATTGACAGGCTGACATCCCATCCCTTCAGTCTCTGCAGCAATGCTGGAAGCACTCATCCGTCTGTTTTTCAACGACAATCTTTGGATGTGACGCTGAGAACGTGCACTCAGCTTCTTTGGCCAACCATGGCGAGGCCTGTTCTGAGAAGAACCTGTCCTCTTTAAGCACTGGATGGTCTTGGCCACTGTGCTGCAACATAGTTTCAGAGTGTTGGCTATCTTCTTATAGCCTTGGCCATCTTTATGCAAAGCAACAATTCGTTTTTTCAGGTCTTCTGAGAGTTGTTTGCCATGAGGTGCCATGTTGAACTTTTTGTGGCCAGGTTGAAAGAGTGGAAGAGCCTTTATACCAAATTTAACTCACCTGCTATTTGGTGACACCTGGGACAATGTAACACTAATGAGTCACATGACACAGGGGAAGGAAAATTAGTTAATTGTGCTCAATTTGTACATTTTTTCTTAGGGGTGTACTCACTTTTGTTGCCAGGGGTTCAGCTATTATTGGCTGTATTTTTAGTTATTTTGAGAGGACAATAAATTTACACTGCTAAATGAACTTCACACTGACTACTTTTCATTGTGTTAAAAAGTCATTTCTGCAGTGTTGTCCTATGAAAAGTTATAGATAAAGATTTACAGAAATGTAAGGGGTGTACTCACTTTTGTGACATACTGTGTATATATATATATATATATATATATATATATATATATATATATACATATATATATATATATATATATATATATATATATATATATATATATATATATATATATATATATATATATATATATATACAAATGTATAAATTTTAATACAAGAATTCTTGTGATCTGAAGTAAACTATAAAATTGTTCATCGAAAGCATCGCCAATGCACTGTGATGCACAGAGATATCGAATTGAACCGAATCGATGACATGATAATCGTAATCGTAACAATTATATTAAAAACTTTTCAAAATGACAGCTATTTTTATAAACAGAACAAATGTATGGTAAATTTAATTTGTAAATTAAACAAATTTGTAAATTAAATTCTAAAATCAGCAAATATAAAAACGTTATACAATCTTCAAATTGATTTAAATATTTTTAATGAATAATTGACCTAAATTAATCATCATTATTAGTTTTAGGAAAACTCTTTAAAACTGTTGTTGTTGTTGTTGTTGTTGTTGTTATTATTGTTAAATAAGCAACAATGACAATTGATCTGAAAAGTTTACACCTTTTTAAAATGGTTGCTGATGATGATCCATTTAATAGTAATCGCATTTATTAGTATTAGATTTGTTATTAGATTTTGTAATTGTAGTGTAATACTAATAAAAGTGTTCTAAGATGTTATATAAATGCAATATGTAATGAATAATAAAATAAATATATATTAGGGAAATATTTTTATAAATACAACAGTACATGTTCCTAAGTTGCAAACTCCACTTTAAACGCTGATCAGAATATCTGTGCTTGTTTACATGCTTAAGCAAAGGCCCAGTCATGCATTTCTTGGACTTAATAGAAACAAATAAATGCTGAAACACAGCCAGAAAATCTAAATCCAGCTTGAGCGGGTTTTAACTGTGAGCGCTGAAAAAAAAAAAACTCTTTCCAGGCCACCATCTCCTACTACCAGATCATGCACATGCAGACGGTCGCGCTGCCGGTTCACTACCAGACACTGTGCGAGAGCAGTAAACAATACGACCCGGGACAGCAGTACGGCACCCACGTCAAAGACCTTCAGATGAGCGAAGAACCTGAGACGCATTATGAGTTTGAGTCCTACTCTGCCTCCTCCGTCCAGTAAGACGCACATACAAAAACATGCGTTCTGAAACTCGATGTGAATGTTGCATTTAATGTGGTGTTGATTTCAGGCAGTCGGCTAGGCCGCGCACCGACAGCGCTAATGCTGAAGCTCAGAGCAGTGCTGAGGTGCCACAAACTGCAGGAGAGGCTGGAGACACGAGCAGCTCACAGAAAGATGAACAGAAGAGGGGTATGTGCTCATTTTAATAGTAATTAGAAACATTTTATATAGTTCCTTTTTAAAAGTAGCATTTTAAATAAGATCTAAAAAACATAGAGCAAAACTATACAAAAACAAAGCCAAGATAATGAAAACAAAGGAATATTTGGAAAAAAAGCTACCATAAAGTGATGATTTAATAATACTCCAGTAATTCTCCATTTCGAATATAAAAGGGCAGAGAATTTCGTTCACAAATTGCGTCCTTAATTGCAAACTTTATTATATAGTAAGTGACAAACAATGTGTGAGCTTAGTAGTATGTCTAAAATCATAGTATTTGTAAAACAGTAGGCGAGACTAAACTTAAGTGGGTAGATCATGTGATTTATGACAAACCAGTGGATGTAGTATGTCCAAATTTCACTCCTAGTACTCGCATTCATACTATTGACCTAATTCTTCATGTAAAAGCGGGCGCAGTCATTGGAACGTTGTTGTCTCGAGACTTCCGGTCTAATTCACTTCCATTCATTTTTAGCTTTAAAAACAGCTTGTTATTGCTAAACTTATACTAAAATTTAGTAATAATATTATTTTTGTATCATCACAAACACACGTGTGTGTAGAGCAAATTTGTTATTCCAAGTCATTTGTCCCATAGGCAACTGAATCAGAAGTTCTAAAACAGTCGCAAAAAACGAGTGCACTTCCGCAGCGCTGAATAAGGTCAATATAGAACATGCTTTACTGATGATCATGAAGTAAATGCAAATGTAGAACCTACTGGAGTAGTATGCAATTTTGGACACAGCACTAAAGGCAAATTTGGATAGAGCCCTGCACGGGCCTTAAATCTAAGCCCGAGTCTAGCAATGGCCCAAGACGCACAGGCTGTAGCCCTGCCCTTGTCCAAAAGCCTGTAGCCCATCTTTTTTCCACCAAACAGCTTATATTATTACAGCCATTAAAATAGACCAGATTTGTATTTAATAGAAGGTTGATGTTTTTTCTTTTCTTTTTTTTTTGTTTGTTTGTTTTATCAGAATAATTTAGAGAAATGTTTGTTTTATAACCAGAGTATCTTATCTTAGCCATCTTCGTCTTGAAAAATCCCCCCTTCCACCCCTACTCCTCCCCTTTCCTTATCAGGGCAGCACGGAGGCCAAGTGATTAGCATCATTGCCTCACCGCAAGAATGTCACTGGCTCAGATCTTTACCCGGCCAAGTCGGCATTTCTGTGTGGAGTTTGCATGTTCTCCCCGTGTTTGCGTGGGTTTTCCCCGGGCTCTCCGGTTTCCTCCCACAGACCAAACACATGTAACATAAGTAAATTGACAAAACAAAATCAGCATCATAGACGAGCATTTTCCATAGTTATTCATAATCTACATTCACCATTATCAAGCAGGGGAGTTCTCGAGACCTACCTGAGCTCAAACTCCCCTCTCGCCCTGCAACCTGCAATCTCGCCCTCTCATGAGCTCAGGGCTCTCTCCCGGGACAGCATGCAAAACACGCTTTATAATCAATCATCAGCTAAGAGTGAACTCTTGAAATGTAAGTTTTAGTTTTTTAAGTGACACCAATATCCAAGCAGTTTGTGGTCCCCAGTTGTTCATTGTGCATAAGTTGGCTCATCAGTTAAAGTTGTCACTATTTGAAAAGTTGACCAGAAGTTTGCCTTTCCTCTAGTGTTTTTCACAGTTTTAAGTTTACCATTGGCAGTTTTTCTCTTTATCTTCTCCATTGTATGTGGCTGGAAATCTCATGTGCAAGGCATCACTGGCGCTTCCGGACCGCACGCATTAGATATCATTAAACTTTGTAAAGTTTTTTTTCTACAGCAGGTCCGAAGCCCAATATGCGTGATATCTATGATGTGAAAATTGACCCGAAGCCCGGCCCTTGGGGCATAAAGTCTCAAAGGGCTCAAATGCAGGGCTCTAAATTTGGAGTCTCTGACTCAGTCCTTTTAGCACCACCTATTGTTCAAATGTATATGCTTTATGCTAATAACGTTTTGCTTTGATTTTGCCAAAAATTGCCCTATAGGGTTTTTGAAAAAATTATTTAAAAAACTAAGTAGGTTGTCCTCAATTAATTAAGAAGCTCAATAAAGTAGACTTGAGGCTATATCTAAGCAATATTTTAGCAAATTGAGACCAAAAAGGAAAAATACTGTGAGCTGAACTCCAACTCCAGATGTCTGAAGCGCACATATGTTACTCTATATGTTTGCACATTGATCTTGAGGCTTTCATCGCAGACGAAAAATTCATTCATTCATTTTCCTTCGGGTTAGTCCCTTTATTCATCAGGGGCCGCCACAGTGGAATGAACCGCCAACTTATTCAACATGTTTTACACAGTGGATGCCCTTCCAGCTGCAACCCAGTACTGGGAAACATAGACTACGACCAATTTAGTTTATTCAACTCACCTTCAGCAACCTTCATTAACCCGAGCACCCGGAGGAAACCCACACCAACACAGGGAGAACATGCAAACTCCTCACAGAAATGCCAACTGGCCCAGCCGGAACTCAAACTAGCGACCTTCTTGCTGTGAGGCGACAGTGCTAACCACTGAGCCACTTTGTCTCATGCAAATGGATCTGAATAGTTTTTCTGTTGTGTTTAGCTCGAGGTCACATGACTCACAAATCCTGGGGCTCCACAGTGAGTGACACAGATAGTGTAGGAGGAGGAAGTGGCCTGGAATCCCCGACTACCAGCACAGGTACTTCTAGACATGAATATTCTTTACAAAACTTGGACATGTACTGTATTCAGAATCATTACATATCATTGTTTTTGATTCATTTAAAAGCCAAACTTCATTATAATATTTAATTATACAATTTAACATTCACAAACATTAAATATTTGTTTGTTTATGGTCATACATTAAATATTAATTACAATGATATGAAACTTTTTTTCATAGGTGATATTAGTAAAATGACCAGGACGTCATCTACAGGAACCATGTCATCAAATGAAGATGTAGATGAGAAAGACGCAAACGTTACTTCCTTTGAAACGCCAAGTGAGATTACACAGTGCAAAGTGATTTTCCAATATGTGTCTACTACCTAGTTTCTCACTGTCCGCTCAATATTTTCCAGATATAAACGGCATTGAGCCTGAGATTGCAGTGCACACTGGGCCCTTCAGGAACATTGGCTTATCAAAAGCCGCTCAAACGCACAAACTGCGTAAACTGCGCTCTCCATCCAAATGCAGAGAATGCGACAGCTATGTTTATTTCCAGGGAGCCGAGTGTGAAGAGGTGAGGACACATTTACTGCATCTAAAATGGTTTCTCACACTTAATATTTGACAGTATCATTCTAAACCCTGGTGATTAAAAAAAAACACACAATTACTTCTGGTATACAGCAAAATTTCGTAATCCCCAAAAGAAAAATAGTGCCACCCTGGGTATAAAGGGGTGCTAATTGGGTAAATATAAACCCAGCAAACACAAAAAGCAGTGCTAACCCTCTAGATCAGAGTTTCATATCTCTGGTTCAAAAGGGATAATTGAGTTTTAAAAAAATAGAGGTTAAAAGTGTGCTAACACTGTGCCAGAGACGTTTATATTCCTAGGTAAAAATAACCCTGGGTAAAAAAAAAAAAAACGTAATAACCCTGGGTCACAAACAGCAATAAACCTGGGTAAAACAGTGATAACCCTGGGTAAAAACAGTGATATCCTTTGTAAAAAATATCTTAAGTAATAAAAACTGTAATAACACAGAGTTAAAGTGATAATATTTGGTAAAAAAAAATAACCTTAGGTAAAACAGTGATACCCTGAGCAAAAAATAACCATTGAAAAAAACATGGGGATCATCCTTGGTAGAAAAAAAATAACCCTGGGTTATAAAAATAGTTTGGTCAAAAAATAACCATAGGTAAGAAACAACAATACTCCTTGGTAAAATAATCATCCTGGATTTTTTTTTAAAAAGTGATACCCGGGGCAAAAAATAACTGTAGGTAAACAAGCAGGGATCACCATTGGTAAAAGTAAACCTTGGTTAAAAAAGTGACAACCCTGTGTTAAAACATGTAATACCCTGAGCAAAAAATAACCATAGGTAAAAAAAAAACAGGGATCGCCCTTGGTAAAAAAATAACCCTGGGTTAAAAAAACTGTGATAACCCTGGGTTAATAAAATATCATAGCCTGGGCAAAAAATAACCATAGGTTAAAAAAACAGGAATTTCCCTTGGTAAAAAAATCATCCTGGGTTAAAGTCATACCATAGGTAAAAAAAAACAAAAAAACAGGGATTGCCCTTGGTAAAAAAATAACCCTGGGTTAAAAAAACTGTGATAACCCTGGGTTAATAAAATATCATAGCCTGGGCAAAAATAACTATAGGTTAAAAAAACAGGAATTGCCCTTGGTAAAAAATCATCCTGGGTTAAAAAAGTGATACCCTGGGCAAAAAATAACCGTAGGTAAACAAACAGAGATCACCACTGGTAAAAATAACCCTGGGTTAAAAAAAAAAAAAGTAAAACGTGATACCCTGAGCAAAAAATAACCATAGGTATTTAAAAAAAAAACGGCGATCGCCATAAATAAAAAATAACCCTGGGTAAAAAACGCATACTATTATAACCATATTATAACCATAGGTTTAAAAAAAAAAAAAAAAAACAGGAATCACCCATGGAAAAAAAAAATAACCCTGGGATAAAAAAAGCATAGCCATGGGTAAAATAAACATGATATCCCTGGGTAAAAATACTCTTGGGTAAAATGTGACTAATCCCTGGACTGGAGCAGTGTTTCTTTACCATGGTTAAAAAGCAGTTATAACTAGGTTAAAATAGTTGTGTGGTATCTCCTATCCAGAGCATGCTTTCATATCCGCATGTTTAAATATCCCTGGGTAAAACAATTATGCTAACCCAGGTCTAGACTAGGGTAACATATTCCTGGGTGAAAAAACAAACAGTGATAGCCATTTCTAAAACATAACCTGGGTTAAAAACTGTAAAGTGATAACAGTTGTTAAAAATAACCCTGGGTAAAAAAAATTAAGTGAAACTCTGGCTAAATAAAAGAGTAATTAACCTGGGTAAACAAACAACATAACAACATGATAACCTCAAGGTAAAAATAGCCTTGGGTAAAATAAACATGATAACCCCGAGTAAAATAATTCTGGGTAAAAAAAGAAGCATTAATATCCCTGTGTAAAAGAATAGCAATAACCCAGTTTGAAAAAAACCATAGGTAAATAAAACATTGACAGCCCTTCAGAAAAATAAGCAGTGTTAAAAATGAAATAACTCTGGGTAAAAGAATAAGTGATACACTGAGCAAAAAATAACCATAGGTAAAAATACAGAGATCACCCTTGGTAAAAAAAAATAATAACCCTGGGTAAAAAATGGATACCCTGGGCAAAGAATAACCATAGGTAAAAGAACAGGGAGTAGTGCAGAGCAGCCATGAAGTTTGGCCTTGTGTTTGAAATAAACCAGTTTTATTCAGTCTTTTTGGTTTCCTCTATGTAGTGTTTCCTGGCTTGTCACAAACGCTGCTTGGAGACTATAGCCATTCAGTGTGGCCACAAGAAGCTCCAGGGCCGCCTTCAGCTGTTTGGGCAGGATTTCTCGCAGGTGTCCAGCAACAGTCCTGATGGGATCCCCTTCATCATCAAAAAGTGCATCGCTGAGATAGAGAGACGAGCTTTAAGGATGAAGGTTTGCAACCGATTGGTCAGATCTAGCAGGTCTTCACCAATTTAAAAGCAATAACCAATTCTTTCTTATTTCTGTCAGGGCATTTATCGAGTGAATGGAGTGAAGACGCGGGTGGAGAAACTCTGTCAGGCATTTGAGAACGGCAAAGAGCTGGTCGAACTGTCACAGTCATCTCCACATGACATCAGTAATGTCCTGAAGCTTTACCTGCGACAGGTGACCAAGACATCCATGAAAAACACTGAAGACATCTAGCAAAAACATTCAAAGTCAGATCCACTTAAGTGTGTGTGTTTTCCTCAGCTTCCGGAGCCGATCATGCCCTTCCGCCTCTACAACAGTCTCATGGGTCTGGCCAAGGAAAGTCTGGCTGTTGTGGGCCCAGAGGGAGCTGACAGTGGTAAAGGACCAGACCTGGTGGACCTCGGGCCTGAGACGGACCCTGAACTCTTGGTCCTCGTGGACAGACTTAAAAATCTCCTGAAAGAGCTGCCCAAACCAAACACCGCTACGCTCCGCTACTTAGCGCGTCACCTGAGGAGGTAAACTGATCACATTTTACAATAAGGGTTCAGTAGTTATTGTGAATACATTAATTAACATTAGTAAATTCATTAACTAATACAAGATTTACTGGTAAATTTCTCATTTCAAACTTTTTGAAATGCTTTTAAGCATATCATTTTTGCCCAATTAAGGTTTTGAATAATAATTTTAAAAAACTTTATTAAAAGAAATGCGTTCATAATGAATGGTTGAATAAAATAAAAGCATAACAAAATGAGTGTTTCTCGTAAAGTATGTAAAAATAATGAATTTGTGAATAAATTCTTACATTTTAAGAAAGGTACCCTTTTAATACATTTTATTTACACTCACCACCCAGTTTATTAGGTACACCTTGCATTTGTTGGACCCAGCCTTCTGAACTGCCTTAATCCTTCATGGCATAGATTCAACAAGATACTGGAAATATTCCTCTGATTTTGGTCCATTTTGACATGATTGATTGCTGCACATCCATGATGCGAGTCTCCCGTTCCACCACATCCCAAAGGTGCTCTTGGATTGAGATCTGGTGACTGTGGAGGCCATTTGAGAACAGTGAACTCATTATGTTCAAGAAACAAGTCTGAGATGATTCACGCTTTATGACATGATACGTTATCCTGCTGAAAGTAGCCATCAGAAGATGGGTACACTGTGGTCATAAAGGGATGGACATCATCAGCAACAATACTCAGGTCAGCTGTGGCGCTGACACAATGCTCAAATGGTACTAATGGGCCCGAAGTGTGCCAAGAATATATGCCCCACACCATTACACCACCACCACCAGCCTGAACCATTAGTACAAGGCAGGATGGACCCATGCTTTCATGTTGTTGATGCTAAATTCTGACCCTACCATCCAAATGTTGCAACAGAAATCGAGACTCATCAGAGCAGGCAACATTTTTCCAATCTTCTACTGTCCAATTTTGGTAAGCCTGTGTGAATTGTAGCCTCAGTGTCCTCATCTTAGCTGACAGAAGTGGCACCCGATGTGGTCTTCTGCTGCTGTAGCCCATCCGCCTCAAGGTTCAATGTGTTCAGAGATGCCCTAATAACAAGTGGTTATTTGAGTTACTGTTGCCTTTCTATCAACTGGAACCAGCGTGGCCATTCTCCTCAGACCTCTGGCATCATCATAGCATTTGCGCCCACAGAACTGTTGCTCACTGGATATTTTCTCTTTTTCGGACCATTCTCTGTAAAGCCTAGAGATGGTTGTGCGTGAAAATCCCAGTAGATCAGCAGTTTCAGAAATACTCAAACCAGCCCATCTGGCACCAACAACCATCAGCTCAGTTTGAACTGCAGCAGATCTTCTTGACCTTGTCTGCATGCCTAAATGCATCAAGTTGCTGCCATGTGATTGGCTGATTAGAAATGTGCGTTAAGGAGCAGTTGGACAGGTGTACCTAATAAAGTGGCCACTGAGTGTATATTTAAGTAAATTTATTGATGGTCACTGAAGAAATAAACAAAATAAATGTAGAAATTGAATAATTCAGAACAAATAATAAATGGATGTTTTTGTTAATGAATCAAAATGATACATTAAATTTCTACATTTGATAAATATATTTTAATTCTGTGTATACATTTCATAATACATAAATGTATGAATTGACCAAATAAATAAATACTTAAACAATTGACTAAATTTGTGTAAATGTAAGTATCATTGTATAAATATAATAAAATAAAAAAATTTTAAATAATACTTTTTCAAATATTACAATTTAAATTTTTTTGCTTTATTTGGTTCAGCTTAGATCTGAACATTATATCTCTGTAAAAACAATGCAAATAATATAGATACATATACACATGCACAACCTTAAAAAACCACACATTAGTTCAATTCACCAAACTAAACTAAACTATGCACTTAAAAAAGAAAATTAAATGTAAAATATCACATACACACACAACTGCATCCATGCATAAAATACCATAAATAAACAACAATAAAAAAAAATATTTTTTAAAAAATATATAAAATGTAACAAACTATAATGGATGTTTAAGAATGAATTGAGTAAATCCATTTATAAATGTGATGATAAATCACTACATATAAATGATTTCTAGAAGATCAAATGCTCAGTTACTTGATTCAACTTTTAATGTCTGTTTACAGGATCGCAGAACTGGAAGATGACAATAAGATGAGTCCCAGTAATCTGGGTATTGTGTTTGGCCCGTCACTGATGCGGCCCAGGCCCTCGGGAGCCACAGTGTCTCTGTCCTCTCTGGTGGATTATCCATATCAGGCCCGCATAGTGGAGACCCTCATTGTGTTTTATCCCTCCATTTTTCATGCAGAGTCCAGTCGGCCTGCAAGCAGCAGCACCCGCACACAGTCTCTACAGCAGGTCAGTGACTTGGATTATTCACCCCAAAAAAAGACAATTAATTCACTCACCCTCAGGCCATCCAAGATGTACGGTTGTCAGAATTATTAGCCCTCCTGAATTATTATTTTAAATATTTAAGTATTAAACTGAATTCTCACTTTTACCAGTAAGAGTAGAGTCCGTGATTTATTTTTTTAATCACATCACTGTGCATTTAAGCTTCTGATCAAGATCTTCTGACCAATCAAATGCTCTCTAGAGTCTCAAGTGTCCCGCCCTCTAAAAGTTACAGCTGAAATTAATCACTAATGTAATTATGGAGCGTTCACACAGCTTTCAGCTAAAATCTGCATATAAAGTTGAAGTCAGAATTATTAGCCCCCCTGAATTATAATCCACCCTTTTTAAAAAAAATTTCAACACATTTCTAAATATAATAGTTTTAATGACTCATTTCTAATAACTGATTTATTTTATCTTTGGCATGATGACAGTAAATAATATTTGACTAGATATTTTTCAAGACACTTCTAAACAGCTTAAAGTGACATTTTAAAGGCTTAACTAGGTTAATTAGGTTAACTAGGCAGGTTAGGATAATTAGGTAAGTTATTGTATAATGATGGTTTGTTCTGTAGACTATCGAGAAAAAATATAGCCTAAAGGGGCTAATAATTTTGACCTTAAAATGGTGTTTAAAAAATTAAAAACTTTTATTTAAGCTTTTATTCTAGCCGAAATAAAACAAATAAGATTTTCTCCAGAAGAAAAAAAATATTATCAGACATATTGTGAAAATTTCCTTGCTCTGTTAAACATCATTTAGGAAATAGTAAAATATTAAAATTAAAGGGGGGCTTATAATTCTGACTTCAACCGTATATGATTAAACCTTAAAGTATGGTTACACTTTTTATTTTAAAGTGACGAAGTTACAGTATAACTGTTAAAATAACTACTGAGTAATATTAATGAATTACATGTACTTACTATATGGTTGGGTTTAGAATGTGGATTAGGGTTAGTTGGATGTAATTACGCATGACTCATTGTATTTACGATAGTATGTTCATGGAACTTGTGTAACTACATCACCTTAAATTTAAATTGTTACCGAAAATAATTGTAATTGACACTGTGTCCTCCACATTTATTAGTAATAATAATGTAGAAATAGGAATACATTTCAAGGAATAGGGATGCTAAAATGCATTGTCTGTTACACACAATTACAATATTCTTTATTGTATTAGTCACATAATTCGTTATGTAGGCCATAAACGATTAAGGCACTAGATAAAATGTTAAAATTATGTCACATGTCAAACAAAGCTTGTCATATTAAGGCACTATGCGTATATTTTACAGATAATACTATAAAATTGTGTTGCCTCTATTTTTTCACTCTCAAAGTAGCAGTCACCAAGCATCATGGTTTTAGCTAAAAATCTTCTTTGATGTTCTGATGGAAAAATGTCCCCTACGTCATGATGGCCTGAGGGAGAGTCAATTAGCAAATTTTCAGTTTTGGGCGAATGATTTCTTGTATGCTATGTTAGTTTCTGGGCAAAATCTCTGTTGATGTTTTAATGGAATGTCAATGCTCTAAAGGGGACCTATTATACAAAAATCACTTTAATAAGGGATTTAAAGACCGCTGTGTGGCAGCACTGTGTAAATGTAGCCAGGTTCTAATGGTAATAATTAATTAATATTTCTTTATAATCACACTTGATGATAACAGTCTGTAGAAACACTTTGATTAACATTCTCCCTTTGTAAATGTCATCAGAAGGGGAAAACTCCGCCCATTAGTGACAATCTCACCCTCATTAGCATAGACAGCCCTGAGTGAGCAGTCGTCCGCCATTAGAGTTTTAAATCAGCCGCTATGCTGACACATAGGGGTTTATAGCTCCACCCTTTTTTGAAAAGACCACAATCTCATTCAAATTTAAATTGACAGTCACTAAAATGGCACAATTTGGATCAAAGCCTAGAAGGGACAGTTTCAAAGAGAGTATTTGTGTGGTATTTTGAGCTGAAACTTCACACACACTCTAGGGACATCAGAGCCTTATTTTTCAGCTTGTAAAAATGGGGTATAATAGGTCCCCTTCAAATTGCATTTCAACGCACTGATGTTGTTTGCATATGTGCAGCAGAGCAGCATTGATGAAGAGCGCTGCTCTAATGATGAACACAGGCTCCCAGATGAACCTGCAGCTGCTGAATCAGAAAAGCTGGAGGACCAAGGTATTACATTCCACTCATTTTAGAAGTTTATTTTTCATATTTAGCTGATTTTTTTTTTTTTTTTTTTTTTTTTTTTTACTATTTTTAATATTTTAGTATTTGACTGGTTTGTATTTATTAATATATAATTTATAAATATATCATTTTAGAAGAAATGTATACATTTATTTATATATATATATATAAAATTATTATTATTATTATTATTATTATTATTTATTTTTAAACATTTGATTTTAAATGCTTTTATTTTTTAGATTGTGTTTTAATAATTTTATTTACCACTATTGTTTCCATCAATGCCTGGATATGCTGGTTAAATGTTAATTTGAGATGATTTTAATTCATTTGACATTCATATATTATCCATCAACATTATTACATTTTAATAGTGAGATTGATTTTTTTTATTTTATTTTATTAACAATTTTATGTTTTAATTGTGCTCCTAGAAGTTGAATAATAACCTCTTGAGTTGGTTTAAAAATTTTATAACGTATACTGTCTATCAATATCAGTGCATTATTTTTATAATGTTCACACTTAGCTGATGATTGATAATAAAGCATATTTGGCATGCTGTCCCAGGAGAGAGCCCTGAGCCCAGGGTTCGCTCCCGTTTGAAGGGCGAGAGGGTAAAAATGCTTTTAGCTCGGGATGGCAGAGTATTGAAGAACCCCCGCCCAAAAGGCGATGATCAATGCTATATCTAGTTGTTTGTCAGTTCTTATCCGTGTTGATAGGTTAAATGCTGTAAAGCTCTGGAGCGTTAACGTTTTGTAGCAGGAAGCACTCTTTAAGATGAAAATGACAGGAGAGGAAAACTCTGGTTATTTATAGTGTGTCAGTATTCATCTGATTGGTGCAATATACGAAGCAGACGCGGTACCAGCTGCGTTTAATCATTAACACATAATCCTCTCGAAATTATTTTATAAATAAACCACAGTTAAATTATTTATCTATTTCAAAACTCTGTTGGTTTTACTTTTTTGGTTCATCAATTTGTATTGATTTATTACTAGTAGCTTTCTTCCTTGTATTTAATTTTACAAATAGTTTTGTTCATGTAATGCTCTGTCGTGTGTCAGCAGAGAGTTGTACAGGAACCCCAGACTCTCTGGAGCACAGTCTGGACTTGGATTCAGACCCAGACCCAGAGGCAGAGCAACCTGACAATGACACCTCCACCCAAAGCAGGCCAGCTGTGCTCCTGGTGACCCTGCAGAGCTCCAGCGCTGACCCTCCACCTGCTCTCCCTGAGAGCGAACCACCAGAGCTGGATGACCAGAGCCACTCACTAGCAGCGCTCAACATCAACCAGACTAACAACAACACCAAAACACTCACCTCCTGAGCCCATCCGTCAAACCTTTGTGTTTTTATAGACCACTTTTAATATTTAACAGCCTTATACTCTTGGTTCATTTTAAATCTCTTTAGCTTTTATTTTTTTGCCAAACAGTGATCCGGGCATCATCAACCCATCATGCATTGTATGTTTTGAGGTTTTATGCTTGTCTTTTAATATTAATAATAATAAAAAAACAAATGATTTAAGAACCATCAGTAACTGTCTTGATGCAAAACGACTGGACGTCATGGTAATATGCAAATGACATTAAACCATAGCCAATGAGGATGTGGTTGTTCATATGGGTGAACAATGCTTGTAAACATTTGGCTTTGTGCATTAAACGACGATGGCTTTCAGAAAGAAAAAGGTGAGTGTTTCATATTTTTTTTCTTTAAAGTATGATTAATAATGTTAATAGTAATAATAATATTAATAATGTTGACGGCTCATTTAGGACTGAACAAATGGAAGGAAACGATGTAACAAACATATTTTATTAGTTAAAAATGGTAAAAAGACAAACTGAAGGCGTTCAATTTCAGCTGCTGGAAAAAGAAACCTGTCAAACAAAAGATAAAAACTATTAAATGAAGACTTTAACCACTACAGATACTAAACTTTCTAGAACTGAAACGTGTAGCTAAACAGACAGCATGTGCAATATAGAGAGTAATATCTTAATACTTCACAGAATTATAGAAAGTTTTTGTGCAGTTCATTGAAAACAGACGGTTAATAAATAAGCGAATCATTAAATCTTTTAAACCATATTCTAACCAGCTAATTTAGAAACAAATCAATGGACTGTGATAAATTTAACTTGCATTTAAGCAAAAAATAGAAATATAAAGGTTGATAAAAGACAAGAGCTCACCAGCATTACTGGACCAATCTGTATGTGATGTACCGTCCAGCAGTTTCACTCGGTCTGATGATCTTAACGACCTGAAAAACACATTCGCAAACTATTAGCTGATTGCTGTTAATCAAAATAAGACTAAAATTGTGCATTGAGCTGAGTTCCTACCTGGCCTCTCTTCAAGCCAAAGTAACGGGCAACGGGATCCCCAGCTTGAATTCTGGGAAGTTGGCTTTCCTTTAGCTTACTGGAGAAGAGCTGGTTAAGGAGACTAATCAAAAACCAGAACTAGACCAACATGTCCTGTAAACTGTCCAATTGGAGCTTACACATGTATAATACACTATAAAGTTGAGCTAAACCGTAGAAAATACCAAAATAACACTGCTATAATCTTTAAGCGTCTTTCATGAGAGGATACTACCGCGCCAGCAACTCAGTCACTTCTTCTTTTGTCATAACTATGTGCTCTGGAACAAGCTGAAAGAAATGAAACCATAGTTATCGCAAATGATGAATCGATCAAAGTCTTAAGCATCTTAAAAGCATTTTGTACAGTAGGCCTATTGCCAAAGTATTTTAGATATGCATGAAGTAATATATTAACATCATAAAATATATACATACAGCAAATGAGAAATAAATAACAGAAAAAGGGAATAAAAAGACTATTGCTTAAATTTAGAATAATTACTAGAATAAAAAGTGTAGATTTAAATAAGGCAAATTAGTTGATTAGCCATTTCTAATGTGTAGAAATATTTTGCAGCCAGTTTAGATCAGTCATTTGTCCTATCTGAGCATATCGTTTAATGCGTCTCTCGCGGCTGTGCATGTGCAGTCAGCTGCAAAAAAAAGTCATGCAAATGTGCAAATGAATAACGGCAACTTTAGAAAGCAAAAGCTGAATCCTGGACATTTTAGGAGATTCAGAAACTATGGTCAGGTGCAAAAGGCCTCTCTGTGGGTTTGCAGAGCATGTGAGATTGTCTGTGTGAGTGTTGACGACCAGCAATAAGAAATGTGCAGAGCGAGAGAAGATTTTCCACTGGTTAATCGATCATGAATGTTTGGCTTTCTTGGACGGATGCAGAAAAAATAAGTGTAAAAGGATGATAATAATAGTATTATTCACATGTTACCACCAAATATACTTAGTTAATATACCTGGATGGCCCGCCCAAGTAAAGTGTATGTGTGGGAAGCACTGCATAATGTTTATTATCAAGAAAAAAAAGGCTCCAACCCCTGAACCAGCTAATCGAGCTCTTACTAGGTCTACTAGAAACTTCCAGGCATGTGCGCTGAAATAAGTTGAATCTAAACTCTTGAGAATGGAGTTTGGACATCTCTGATTAGAAAAATCAAACTAGATATTCTGATAAATTTTGGAAACAGCCATTCACATTGAACCAAAAAAAATAGTATTGAAGTAGATTAAAAACAAACAAACAAAAGGAAATTGCAGCATTTTCCTGTGCATTTCTTTTTTTAAATTTGCAATTATATTTTAGTTCTTTGGCATCCATAATAAAGCATTTTTGATTTGTATGGTAATTACATTTTCTTGGTGTGAACGAATCTGTGGGAATTAAATCATTTACTCATACTCACGTGTTCCAACCCTTAATAAATTTATTTCTTCTGTTGAACACAAAACAAGATATTCTGGGGAATGTTGGGGGGAAAACAGCTACTGACTGCCTTAACAGAAACGAAAAATACTATGGAAGTCAATGGCTGCTGCTTTCCAACATTGTTGTCAACAGAAGAAAGCAACTCAAACAGGTTTGGAACAAGGGTGAGAACATGACGACAGAATTTTCATTTTTTTTGGGGTGAACTATCCCTCTGAGTCTCCTCACCTCGTGTTCAGTAATGTTGATTAGAAGCTCCTGCTGAAGAAACTGCTCAAGTATGTACTTCGGCGCCATGTCTACCAGAGACTGGAATTTGACGGAGAGATAAAAATGTTTTAATTATCTTGTAAAGTGTTCGACATTAGTGCTATAAACATCAGTAAATGTGCAAGTTGCACCTGTTTGGCGGAGGGTGTCATGCCCATTTGTACTACAATGATGGCGCGGGTGATGTTTTCCTCCTGCATGCGCTGGCAATACATCTTTATGGTTTTAATGCCAACCTTTGGTTCCTCTGCAAGGAAAATTAGAGTTTAGATATATTTAAACTCTTTAAGGTAGATCCAATATTGATCAACCACTTCTCGCTACTATCTCGTACTAGTTTAATTAAATAGGGCTGCTGCGGAATACAACATACCCGGGAAGAACACAAACATCTGGTCGGTCGGGTCGTCATTGTGGGCCACCAGGACTGTCAGGTCATTTCGTCGTGGTCGACCCTCGCTCGGTTTATCTCCAAACTGGCTCCTGAATTCATCAAGAGTCTGGTCCAATTCATCTTGCGTCACCAAATATCCGCGATCATGACAAAGCTGTTGGGTAAATATCAACATTATAATTACAGTACGTTATTTCTGTTATTCAAATGTGTATGTTCTTTTAAAAGACACCAAATTAATTCAACAACTAACCGGAACAAGCATCATTAAACTGTTCGAAACGCTATTACCAAGGCACATATCTCTTTTTTTACCTGCATTATAGTTTTTCTAATTTTCCATAGTCTGTATGTCTCTTCCTCGTCATCCATACTGCTCTAAAAATAGGATTAATATCAAATTTGATGATCAAAACAATCCGCTTATGTGACGCTTCTACTCCACGTTTGGTTCCCGTCGCTGGCGCTATTATATGACGTCAGACGTTACGCCATAGCGTAGATATAGTGCGCAGTTTTATTTATGAAACAGTAAATGTTGTTTAGATTGTATTACAGCTTCTAAGCAAAACCACAGCTATTGTTTTCTTAAAATATGTTTTGGTTTTTATTTAAACGAATGAGGAAGGAAAGAGGGTTGTGTAGCATTTGGGAAATGCATTTGAATATAGATTTATTCGAACAGTTCAAAGATCCGCTTCACAAAGCGATTCATTTTGACGCATAGCGCGTCGTCCCCATAGACTATAGCGTTTGTAGAAAATGTTACATGGTTTAAAATCACATTAGCAATTATTTCAAATGATTTTAATTGAGTATATTTTGCGTGTTTATTAAGTTTATTGTGACGTTATGCGTGTTTATGTTCAAAACAGTTAACAAAAACGCGTTAAGAACAATAAATACATTGTTTTGATAACCGGTTTACAAAATAATATGGTGATAAATTTTGCCCTAGCATATTAGTGTGCCTTAGCTAAAGAACGAAGGCAGCTAGTTCTGTTTTAATTCGACTGCAAGTTTACTCGAGAATCACTTTAAAATGAATCGTTCGGCGAAGCGGTTCATCTGATTTATTGAAAAGAATCGACTCAATGATTCTCTGTGAGTTCGACATCACGACTGACTGAACTTTGCAAGGCGTTAAAAAGAGCATAAAATGGGGTTAATCCACCGTTTTTTGCTGTTCGGGGCTTTATCAAGCAGTGGGATCATTGGTGCAATGGTATTGTAAAGCTAAATACTTCTGAACTTGCAAATTTAGAATATTACGTAATGGTGAATAACGTTATGGGATGCGGTATTATATGCTGCGTAATTACGGGGGTTTTGCAAATGTTTTATCATCGGTTGTTTACACAATCTGTCTTGTTGCTCAAGTCTTGGTGTATTTAGGTCATTGGTCGTTGTGTCAGAGTTGTTACCTTTTTCCGTTATATAAACAATGCGCAAGCGCAACAACAATCAACAAAAGTAATACCCTAATAATAGTTGTTTTGTCTAGTGAATGAATGAATAAATTAGTTAATTAACTAGGCTTCATCAGAAAAAAAACGTGGTTCCAAAAATCTGCTTCCTAATAACAGATCATATTTTTCGATTCGAAATATAATTGATGGTTTTACATTTCTGTATGTATTAAATGAAACACCATAAAAGAAATTGTCATCATTTGTATTTCGACATTCAAATGACAATAAAATACATGTTACTTCCAACAAATGTCCAAAAAAGTTATATAACATTGGTTCATGTCCAAAATACATTGAACTAATGCCGAATACAAAATTATGACAAAAAAAGATAAAACTATAATGTAGAAAGTTGAATTGTAATATTAAAAAGTCACAAAAATGAAATGAGTCAAAACAGTGACATACCAGGTCATAATTCTGCAAATTTAAAGTCAAAGTTATAACAAAAACGTATAAGAGGTAATTGTGACGATAATTAATCATTTTAATCTAAAACAAAACATGACATAAGTGAAAATAGTGACATAGCAAGTCGTAATTGTGAGTAACATACTTTAAAAATCTAAAAACATAATACGTTTTTATTACAAAAGATACAAATTACAATTATGTGACAATTATGGAAAAAACATACTACATACATACTAATAATTGTCACAATATTTAAACAATAATAATTTATCACAATAATCGTGACAAAAAGGCCAAATTATGATGTAGGAAAATTAATTATGATGCAAAAAGTCAAATTTATCACTTGAAATTTTAGAAATATGACAGTATCTCATAACATTTTGTCATAATGTCATAGTTTCACAGTCAGTCTTAATATATTCATAACTAATATTACAATTAATGTCAAATTTTAAAGTCAGGTTTTTTTTAATTAATTATTATCCCACTTTTTCCATTTCATAACATCTTTGTTGCACAAATCCATCCCTGAAGCCAGTATTCAAGTCAAACAGATCCTATGTTTGCCATTCTAGTATTACCAAACACACCACAGCTTATCTAATATGCAAAGCGAATGGCACCATATCAAGCTATCAGCTCTTTCAGTTGTGCAAGATCGTCACCCAGTGACCTTTAATCTCAAATCCTCCATCATCATCACAGTTTACCGTCAAACACTCAACATGTAACCCTTTAGTCGGCAGAATTTCAACCTATAGGGAATAAAACTGCCTCTGGGTTAAGTTAATGTTTACTTCAAGCATTATATATATGAGGAGTGTACAGTGTTGTGGGAGTTCAGGGACGTTAAGAGGATTTAATGTAATTCGCTGCCTGCCGTTTCAGTAGTAAATACTGAAGGGCAGTCATGCGTTTCTTAGGGTCCGCTGTCGTTTTCTCTCTAGTGTTGCAGACTATGGTAAGATATGCTCATTACTTGAACACGAACGCTGGATTAGCACACTGTAAACATATGATATGATTAATCATGACAGCTAATGTTGTTATTGTTAATTTAGCTTGCTAAAATAAGTAAACCATGGTTCAACTTACATTTTTTAAGTCACACAAACCTTTCATGTCAGTGTAATGTAATGTAAGTTAGAACTACTTGAGTAAAGTTTGTTGTTAGCCTGTTTCTAGTATGTTTACATACTGTTAGCCTTAATTAGCATGTTTCTTGCAAGGCTAGCACATTGGACTTCGGTAGTAAACATATTGCTAACATGTTATAGCATTAGTATGTTCCGATGCTGATATGGGCAGTAAGTCATAACAACATGTGTTTTTATGTAAATTATAACCTTTTTGTTTGTTATACAAGCCATTTTAAGTTACTCATAAGGTTAATTTAAGTCAGCTAAACAAATAAGGCAACCAGAATTGTTTTGTTTTTCAGTGTAGCAGAAATTAGCATGTGATAAGATATGCCCATTATTTGAATGTGAATGTAGCAGTAGCAGGTTTTTTTAGGTAGTGTATTTGTGTAATGTTTGTGATGAAAAGTGTTGTTGTTTATTCAAATATGTTGTGGTGTTTCTTTTCTCAGTCTGCACAGCTAGAGGACTGGCAGACGGCCAAATCCATTTATGAATTCACAGCCACAGATATAGATGGAAATGAAGTTTCCCTGGAAAAATACAGGTGAGGGATGAAAACAAGCATGCCAGAAGTAGAGTTGCTGTTCATTTTCATCTGAAGGCATGAAGGACGTTTGTTTATGAATGAAATGAAACATTACAGTCTGCAGATTTTGAGAGTTTGTAGATTTGTGTGGAAGTCCATTTACATCATAATGATTTCATACTAATTTATGATTATGACAGAATTCAAAATCATTCGTAACTATGAGATAAAGAGACACAGTTGTTACAAAGAGTAAAAAAATGACAGATTATGACTGAATGTAAACCATGACATACCAATAAGCTGAAAAATTGTGGTAAGCATAAGACATGATTATGAGTTAAAAGTCAGAATTGGGATATAAGAAATGTTATGACACAAGTAATAATTATAACATGCTAAGAGATAAAAAGTCATAATTATGACAAGTCAAACGTAAGATATACAAGTCATAATTATACGACAGGAAGCTGATATAAAAAAGACATCACACAAGTCAAAATATTGATCTAATAATTACGCATTTATGTCATATTCGTGACTGGTTTTCTTTTAGTATGTCTTTGCCAAATGTTTCTGTCATATTTAAGGTTTTCATAATATCAACTTTTTAAGTGTAATACTTACGGCATGCTAAGAAATCAAAATCAAATGTAAGGTCATAACTACGAGATAGGAATACTTATGGCATATGACACTTGTCAAAATTATTGATCTAATTATTTCATGTTGACTCATTTTTATGACTTCAAAAGTTTTCAAAGACATTTTTAAATACATTTTTATTTTGGTATTTACTTTTTTGTCTGTTTTTCTTCTATTTAATTCAATTCATCTTTATTTCTGTAGCGCTTCTACAGTGTAGATTGTGTCAAAGCAGCTTAACATAGAAGTTCTAGTAAATTGAAACCGTGTCAGTCCAGTTTTCAGAGTTGATGTTCAGTTTAGTTCAGTTCAGTGGTTTAAATTTCCCTGCTGAAAGTCCAAACACTGAACAGCAAATAGATTGATGCGCAGCTCCACAAGTCCCAATCCAAGCAAGCCAGTGGTGACAGTGACGGTGAACAAACTTTACCAATTGACGAAAGTGAAGGGGAAAAAAACCTTGAGGAAAACCAGGCTCAGCAGGGCACGACCATTTCTCCTCTGGCTTTCTTTCTGAATGGGTTAAATGTATGGGTTATCTCATAATTTCAGGCTTTTATGTCATAGTTATAAAATGTCACAGTCATTATTTCACAGTCATAGCCATCATTTCATGTTTTGCCCAAATTATGTCTGATTTAGTATGTAAATCTCCTTTTGTTATTGTTTTAACTCATATTTATAACTCACCACCCCATAAAAATCATATTTATGATCAACAGTTTAAAGTTTTTGTTTTTAAATAAGATATCTGTAGAGTTCACAGAAAATTGAGTAGTGAATGATTCTTTTTTTACTTTAGACTATGAAATTGGAGGATATCAAGCATGTTTTATATTTTGCACCATTTTCGATACACATAGTTTGCATCTTCTAGCAGCTAAAACCAAATTGTTGTGTTAGAAACAACTTAATCATCACAATGTTACAGTATTTTTAACCTTTTGGCATATTATTTCTTGCTCCAATGACTTTGTGACACTAATTTACTTTCATATTTACATATTTTAGGGGAAAAGTTGTGATCATCACAAACGTTGCCTCCAAATGAGGTAAAACCCCAGTAAACTACTCTCAGTTTGCAGAGATGCACGCCAAGTACTCTGAGAGAGGTTTACGCATCCTGGCCTTCCCTTCCAACCAGTTCGGACGTCAGGTATGGACATCAAAATGCTCAACTTTTTTTTGGAAATAGGCTCACTTTACAAGATAACTAGAGTTAAAGTGTTGAATTTTACCATTATTGAATCCATTCAGCCAATTTACATGTCTGGCGGGAGCATTTTTAGCTTAGCATAAATCATTAAATTGGATTAGACCATTAGCATCTCACTTAAAATTTTTTTAAAAGTTTTAATAATTTTTCTATTTTATGCTTGAATCTTTTGTTGACGGAATATTAAAAGTTGCTTCAAATAGAAAAATTATCAAAACTTTTTCATAAATTTTTTGAATGTGAAGCTAATGGTCTAATCCGATTCAATGACTTATGCTAAGCTAAGCTAAAAGGGCTCCTGCCAGACACCGAGATCGGCTGAATGGTTTCAAAAATGGTAAAACTCAGTTGTTTAACTGTAGGGGAGTTGTAAGATGTGTCTTTTCCAAAAAGAAGTGCATTGTTTTATTTAATGTTTTTCATAATATTTAATTACTATTTAATGTAATACACACTATTATTATCTAATTATATTTTTATTCAGGAACCAGGAACTAATTCCCAAATCAAGGAATTCGCCAAGTCATACAACGCAGAGTTTGACATGTTCAGCAAGATTGATGTGAATGGCGACGGGGCTCATCCGCTCTGGAAGTGGCTGAAGGATCAGCCTAATGGAAAAGGATTCCTTGGAAAGTGAGTTGCTAGATTTGCAGTTTTATTTGGTATTTTTTTAGTACTTTTATTATATATTTTTGGTATTTTTAGATATTTTAAAGAATGCTTTCATAGTTACAGCATAAAAGTACATTTTGACAAATTGAGAATTTAGAAAATATTATTTGAGATAAAACACTGGCTTTATGAAAAAGTTGAAATTAGATTGTCATAAAAATGTATTTTATTCTTCTATTGAACAATAAAGAAGATATTTTGAAGAATGTTGTCTTATTTACAACATATAATGCTGAAATTATTAGATGAAGAGTTGACAATAATATTTTTAAACGCATAACTTTGACTGTTTTCTTCTGTTGATCGTAAATTAAGAGATTTTTAATATCTTTATTTTTATTTATGATATAAAACGTAAAAGTTTTGACATACTAAGTCAT
Source organism: Danio aesculapii (assembly GCF_903798145.1). Lineage (NCBI taxonomy): Eukaryota > Metazoa > Chordata > Actinopteri > Cypriniformes > Danionidae > Danio > Danio aesculapii. The sequence goes on along the minus strand of NC_079456.1, from coordinate 18,141,252 downwards.
TTATGACAAAAACATTATGAGACAAAATATGTTTTTAGTCCATAATTGTGGCTCGTCTTTAGGATAAAACATTTAGAAGAATGCTGTCATATTTATGAAAAAAGTTGAAATTATTGGCATACTCATATTTGTACATCAATTGGAATAATCATAATAATAAATAAAAAGTCATAATTATGAAAAATTTGCCAATTTATTTTTGACAAAATAATTTGAGACAACATGAAAATGATTAAAAAAATACTTATTATTAGATTAGAAGCAAGCACTTTATAGACAAACTCAGCATAGAATATATTTTGAACAATTTCGTCATTTGTGACAATTACAGTTAATGCTAAGTCATAGATATGAAAACCAAGACACATTTATTTCAGATGAACACTTAGAATTATGATTTAAGCAAATTATTATGTCATAATGTATTTTATTCTTCTATTGAACAATAAGAAGATATTTTGAAGAATGTTGTCTTATTTATAAGATAAAATGTTGAAATGATTAGATAAAGAGATGACAATAATACTTTTAAACACATAACTTTTTTCTTCTGTTGAATGTAAAATAAGAGATTTAGAATATTTTTATTCATGATATAATACATTGAAATTTTGACATACTAAGTCATTTATGACAAAAACATTGAGATAAATGACAGTTTAACATAAATGATGATTAAAGGGCACCTTTTTTACAAGATGTAGGATAAGCCTTTGGTGTCTCCAGAATGTGTCTGTAAAGTTTCAACTCAAAACACCTATCAGTGTCTGAGTACAGTGTAGCTGATTTTGTAGCCTGTGGCTTTCAATGAAAAGGAGGTGCTGCTCCCTGCCTGTTTTAAAACGTTATACTCTTATAATACTTACGAAAACCACAAAGAGTTGTAACCAATATTTGAATCCCAGTTTATTTGCAAAAAAAGTTCTGTGGAGATTTGTGTGCAATTATTATAGAAACATGGCATCTGTTAATCAATTCGGTGGGCGGGGAAAACCGCACTCCTATGTCACATTGCGGTGGGCCTCAAAATCACTGGGATTTGGGTCCTATTTTAAAGTCAGGAAATTAAAAAAAAGAGACTTTTTCTATCACTACGTTTCTATCACTCCAATATGACAGTGGACACACTATACCTACACACAGTTCTGTCCAAACTGCTTACAAAAGAGGATTTTCATCATAGGTGCCCTTAAAATAAAATATAATTATGTTATAATTATGAAAATCAGGGCACATTTATTTCAGATGAACACTCAGAATTATGATATAATCAAACTATCACAAGTTAAAATTATGATTAAAAATTGTAAATCAACAAAGCTGACTTTATTTGTTCTGTTCCAGTGGCATCAAATGGAATTTCACAAAGGTTTGTAAATTTTTTTATAGACAAATTACTGTTCTAAATTTATTAAATAAATTAATAAATCTAAATAAATGATTACTATTCATTATCATTAATTAATCATTTTCCTTTTTGTCTAAATGTCAGTTCCTCATTAACCGTGAAGGCCAGGTTATGAAGAGATATTCCCCATTGCAGGATCCAAGCGTATGTTTCACATTCTCTTCTCATCTTTAATTATATTGGCATCTGTTTAAAGTCATGAACTACATCATCATGTATGTAACTGTCTTTAAATATAATTTCAGGTGGTGGAGAAGGATCTTCCTAAATATCTCTAATGTGCTGGATTAGCTGAACTAGCGTCTGAGTGCTGGGTGTGAGTGATGCCGCTCATGGACTGATGAAGGTTTGTTTGGAAACCCCTTGTTGAGGAAAGAACAGACCTGATGTGTTTGGCGTGCACCTCCTCCTGAGGGCATCACGAGTTCTCAGCGTCAGTCTGCAGAGAGGACAGATGAAGAAACATGCGATTTATTAACACTCAACACGCTGTTGTAGTGTACGTTTATTAATAAATGCAGAGATTCTGTTGAACTGTAGATTTGATGTTTGTTTTCTTCCTGTAAGCCAAGGTATTGTTAGGTTTTATAGTGTTTTTTATTTCATATTTTTTAAAATATTAAAAATATTTTTTTTTCTTAAAGTTTTAGTAATTATTGATTTTTTTTCATAAGTTTTATATTTTATATCTGTTATAGTTATTTTAATAGGTTAAACAGAATGAAAATTATAAATGGGAATGTTGAAATGTGAGTATATGTAAAATTGTATAGTTGTTCATTTAAAGTTAACTTTTTTTATTTTTGGTATAAGTTAACTATAAAAATCCTGCAGTGAGCTTGAAGTATTTTGTAAAACTATAGACTATGAACTAAATATATATATATATATATATATATATATATATATATATATATATATATATATATATATATATATATATATATATATATATATATATATATATATAATTAAATTGTAATACAAAAATTCTATATACAGTATCAGTGGTGGAAAGAGTACTGAAAAACCAAACTTCAGTAAAAGTACCATTATTTGGCTAAAAATGTAGTGCAAGTAGAGTAAAAGTGTCTGTTGTAAATATTACTCAAAGTAAAAAGTAGACCTTTCAAAAGTACCCAAGTGTAGTGAATATTATGCTGTGAAAAGAAGATGCATTTACATGTAATTTGTGAATGTGTGTAAACGTAACGTTCTGTAGTGCATTTAGTTATTGCACAGCAGGCACACAACGTCATACGACATTAATATTTTGCTCAGATTTAAGTTGTGATGTCAGGTGACCAAAATTCAATGTCTAGCCAGCATCTAAGGACAATGTTATTTTGACGTCCAATAATGACTTAAAATTATGTTAATATTTTAGGTTTTGTTGGAAAGTGACCAAAATCCAACGTCGAACCAACATCTTAAACCAATGTCATATTGACATCAATTATTGACATTTATTCCTCTGGTATGGCCACCAAAATCAAACGGCTGATAGACGTCATAGTGGTAACGTCCACACAACGTCAAGCTTTAACATCATTAGACGTTGATATTGGATTAATTTTACATTGGTAGTTTCACATTGACGTCAGCCTGACAATGAGTTTTGACGCCAACCCGATTTTCATTTCCAAACAAAATGCAACGTCCCCACGACATTGGGGTACAATGTTAATCTGACGTCATGTTGACGTGTTGTGCCTGCTGGGTGTTTAAGGCCATTTTGTTCATCATACAGTAAACATCCGTCATCTTCTCATCACTGCCATGCATTTAAACAGTGTCTGGGTGAATGTGTGTAAAGATTTTTGACAACTTCCAATCAGTTTGCTGCAGTTATAAATCACCCATCGCTTGAGGTAGTAAAGTATGATGTGATTTACCTTCTATATGTGATTTGATTGGACAGGAATTACAGGACTGATTTTTCTAATCCCCATAGACAAGAAAAAAAAAGCAGTGACTGCAGGTTGAAGGAAAGTGTTGGAGTAAAAGTACCGATACTGCACTATTATTATACTAATACTATACTAATATTAAAATATTATACATTAGATAAATCGTTTTTTAGGGTTATGTTAGATTTTATTTAAATGATATTAAGATATATTTCATAATTTAACACGGCCTGTGGATTTAGCCCACCATCCCATCAGAGAAGAGAGTGATAGGGAGGGTAGGGGCAAATGCCTTAAACAGAGATTGTCATTTCTATTTTCGCATAACCTTCTTTTTGTTTGTTTGTTTGTTTGTTTGTTTAATTGCTCAGCTACAAAAAAAACTGAATGCTAGCTAAATGTTTCAATTAAATGTATCCATAAATGAATCTGGTTTTCTAAAATGTAAATACTGTGACTCGACGAACAGAAGACAACACAGAAAACCCAGGCGAGGAAATCAAGGCATCCTCCACAGAACTCCATTCTGGTATAAATAGGATTGTTTTTGTTTTTAATATAAGTTAATTATTAAATATAAAAAAATGTACCGTATTAGTTAATGTAAAGCAATGTTTTATAGTTTTTTTTTATTATTATATAAATGAGGAAATTACCCATGGCAACTTGAACGTAATACAGTTTGGTGTATTTACCGTCGGCCCACCACCATCAAGTTTGGTTTTTGGTCCTTCATAAGAAAATATTTGGCCACCCCTGATACAGTGTCCGAGTTAAGCTCTTTTTCTCACCTGCTTTACTGAATATTCACCAACAGAGAGCAGCAGGCGCCTCATCCAAGCAGATCCAGTGCGTTCGTTTGGAAGTGTGATTCGTACTTATGAATCGATTCGCGGTAGTGAATCAAAACAATTCATTTTGTTGATAGTAATCGACGTGTCCTATCTATCCTTCAATGAGATAATGTCTTGACGTTTGTCACTAAATTTCACAATTGTTATCTAATTATAATTAGGCAAATTACTTATGAACCTCTGAAAAAACCTTGAGAATACAGATATTAATAGATCTGTAGTGTTTCTAAGTGCAGCTGAAGCGGAGATTGACTCATTGCAGGACAAAAAATAATGTTAATTCACTTAAAAACATGCGCAATCTATAACAAATGGCTAAAGTATGACAATAGAAACACTTAAAATGTATTTAGGCTGGTTTCTTTATACTCAGAGCACTTTATGATTAACCAAAAAATAACATGTCTGCTGGTTATCATTCTGAATTCGTTCAACTTGACAATCATGTCTATTTTTATCTAGTTTTATCTACGCCAAAATTGACCACATTACTACACGTACTGCTTTGAAACTCTTAATATATCCGAATATATATCCACATTTCTTTATATTTACTATCCAAAAAGCTAAACGGTTCAAAATAACATGCTAGTCTGCGAGTCGGTTCAAATGAACTACTGAACTATTCCACCTGTTCAAACGAACCGGAGTCGTGAATCGCACATCATCCCAAATCCAGTGCATGACAGCTGAGGAGAGCAGGAGGACCCCGACGCTCTTCAACCTCCTGCATTCATTTCAGTCATATTCATACAGACAACGAGAGAAGGCTGTGTTTATTTGGAAATATTTACCCTCTGTAGCTCGGAGGATTCATCCAGGGAGATTGAATGGAAGCGGCGGCGGCTGAAGGGGCGGCCAGTCTGTCCGAGGCCGGGGATGGGAGTCCGTTATCCGGGGCAACAGCATCCGAGGACGCGGGGTCGGCGGACGATGTGGATGCGGGTAACTAACTGATTCATACTGATTCAAAAGACTGCTTAATGGACACAATTATTCATCCTATCATATCTGAGTGATTCAAATGTGTTTGGGATGCACATGGATAGAGCTAGCAAAACTAGCATGGATGTGGGACCTGATGCGTGATTATTTGTCACGCGAGCATTTGCGTATTATGGCTCGCATGGAGACCGAGAGAGCGTGTATTTATCATAAATGCAGATGTGTATGAATGTCGTCAGGTGGATGGTGTGAAATATCAGGTTAAAGCCAGCATCAGCTAGTTAGCAATCAGCATAGCAGGGACTCTGGGCTGATGACAGATGGATGAGGGGGTCTTGAGGTGAGAATTGGGGTAAAGGGTTCCATGACATATGGTGAGGATCAATGACTTTTGCATGTGCTCAGCTGAATGTATTAAAGCATTCTGCATGAAGGTTAACATTCTTATAATGACTGAGGGATGGCATTATTATGATGTTGCGTTGTCCTAATTTATCTGAATAGGAACCATAATGCAAATAGAAGTGGTTTTTGTTTTGAATGATTATAATACCCAAACACCAGCTAGTGTAATCCACTAGTGTTAATCGGTTAGTATATCATAGGGGGGGAAGGTGTAATACTAATTTAACTGGTTGAAAAAGTCATAAATAATACACATGAATGAAAAACAAAAAAATCTGATTGGATGTCACAAATTTATAATGAAGCTATTGATCTAAAATGATCTAAGCCTGTTTTTGTAACGGAGAAATAAAACAAGTGCAGCCTTTTATCTTAAAAATCTGACTTTTTTATGCAGTTCTGCATTGTTTATTATTTTCTTTTGCATATTTTAGTCTTGCAATTGTAATATTTTGCAATTCTGAGTTTTTATTAAGTAATTATATATATATATATATATATATATATATATATATATATATATATTATATTAATTGTGTGTGTATATATATATGTGCATTTGTTTTTGCAATTTTCCTTGTTGTAGTTGCAAGTTCAGACTGTTTTCTTTTATTTGTGTTTTACTAATTTTAGTTTATACAGTAAATTGTTAAGTTATACAGAGCTACTATCACACAAATAGTAACTATTTGGATGTCTTGCAATTCTCACTTTATTAGGTACACCTGTCCAACTGCTCGTTAACGCAAATTTCAAATCAGCCAATCACATGGCAGCAACTTAATGCATTTAGGCATGTAGACATGGTCAAGATGATCTGCTGCAGTTTAAACTGAGCATCAGAATGGGGAAGAAGGTGATTTAAGTGACTTTGAACGTGGCATGGTTGTTGGTGCCAGATGGGGTGGTCTGAGTATTTCAGAAACTGTTGATATGCTGGGATTTTCACGCACAATCATCTCTAGGATTTACAGAGAATGGTCCGAAAAAGAGAAAATATCCAGTGAGTGACAGTTCTGTGGGAACAAATGCCTTGTTGATGCCCGACGTCAGAGGAGAATGGCCAGACTGGTTCGAGCTGATAAAAAGGCAATTGTAACTTAAATAAGCACTTGTTACAACCAAGGTATGCAGAAGAGGACAACACATTGAACCTTGAAATGGATGGGCTACAGCAGCAGAAGACCACACCAGGTGCCACTCCTGTCAGCTAAGAACAGGAAACTGAGGCTACAATTCACACAGGCTTACAAAAATTAGACTATAGACGATTGAAAAAACGTTGCCTGGTCTGATGAGTCTTGATTTCTGCTGCGACATTCGGATGGTAGGGTCAGAATTTGGCATCAACAACATGAAAGCATGGATCCATCTTGCCTTGTATCAACAGTTCAGGCTGGTGGTGGTGATGTAATGGTGTGGGTGAAATTTTTGCTTGGCATACTTTGAGCCCATTAGTACCACTTGTGCAACGTGTCAACAACACCACATCCTACCTGAGTATTGTTGTTGACCACGTCCATCTCTTTATGACCACAGTGTACCCATCTTCTGATGGCTACTTCAAGCAGGATAACACGCCATGTCATAAAGATGAGATATAATGAGAATTCTAAGTTTTAAGCTTGCAATTGCTTAAAGAATTCAGAATTTTGAGAAAAAAATCATCATTTTCTTTTTCATTTTGTGGCACAAAGTAGCTTCTGTAAGATTTTAGGTTTTACAGTTTCTACTTACTGCTATAAGTTTGATTTTGAACTCGCTTCATATCCAGGGTTCATACGGTCATGGAAAACCTGGAAAAGTCATGAAAGTTTGACATGGCATTTTCCATGCTTGAAAAAAAAAACAAAAAAAAACACAAAGTTTTGGAAAAGTCATGAAAATTATTTAGCAATACAATACAAATATCTGTATTCTTGAATTAGGGCTGCGCGATATTAGAAAAATCGGACATTACGGTATTTTGTATTTCTGTGATATATATTGCGATGTGAATACAATTTCATCAGATGATTTAACAGGTTTATTTAGATTGATTGGGGGGATGTTGTGGAGGAGTGAATCGCAAATAATATATAACAAATAAATTACAAGCATAAATAAATAAAATATAGTAAAGATAAAAGTGAATGAAAGTTTTCAGGTATTCACTATTCAGGTACAGATATTGAATAATCAGCACTGCATAGTCTTCATTGTATATTATTAAATCTTTATTAAAGTCACAAAAAAATTCTTGTGGCCTAATGTTTTAAAATTTGCAATATTGAAATGTTCACAGTCACAGGCCTTATAGCGACAGTTTACTCAAAGATTAAAATATACTCACTATTTACTCACACTTCACTTGTTTCATTACCATAGGAGTTATTAAATGAAAGTCTTTTTGGGATATCAATCTCTGAAATTCAGTCTTGTTTTGAGCCTCAAAGAAACTGCTGTTTTTTATCTGTGTTTTACTGCTGTTAATAATTCACATAGCTGTGTGTGGTGTTAATGAATGCGTTCACATGCATGGAACTGGCAAGAATCCCTTAGCAAACCTAATGAGCCGTTTTCCAGGTTTTTTTTTACATAAATTTATAAAATATATATTTACCTGTGACCTTTTTCTGGTTAAAAAAAGGTTGATATTTTGAGTTTTCAGCATAGTATAAGGTCATGTTTTAATAGATTTCGATGAGATCCACTCCACAAGGTGCTTTAGTCTGTGTGCACTTAAGATTGACCTTTCTCATTCTCTCATTTCTCAAGTCATTGCTGGCAAGATTTGTTGTTTTGCGTACATGTTGAAGCTTTGCAAACTGTATTGTGGTTACTCTGTTCCAAAGATGTAAATGCTAAAGCAATTGGCTCATAGTAAATGTCACATACTGTCTCATCACCTACTCTTTAAAACTCGTTTAAACTGCTTCCAAACACTCCAGATTCACTCCCTGAATTCCCCTGGCGCTGGCTTCTCCTGCCTCGGCATCTTCCTATTTTCATTGGTCAACTCCCAGACGTCTCCTGTGTAGATGTGTGTGGTATAACAGGCTGACTGTAATGCACGCAATCACATGACATGTGATTATGGGGTCTCGCAGTGACCCGTGAGTCATTTTCACACATGAAGTGATGCACCGTCCACCCTTGTTTTGTTCTTAAAGTCAGACCACATTTTGGTGACTGACAGTTTTCCTAGAGTTCCTCTGCAGTGTTTATGTAAATGCGTCACTAAGATGCTAATTTCTTAACATTTGCATTTCAAATTATTAATGCTTTTAAAGACTCACTTTAGTTGAGTGTTAGATGAAGGCACAGGTAATCCAAATAGAGAAAATACATGCCAAACTAATTTAAAATGAGCTGAAACAACACAATTCTCTAGGGCCTTTTTTGGGACAACTTAATTGTTTTATATTCAATCGACTTTAAGTTAAATTTATCAATCTGTGTAGGCGACGCTGTGGCGCAGTAGGTAGTGCTGTCGCCTCACAGCAAGAAGGTCGCTGGTTCAAGCCTCGGAGTTTGCATCTTCTTCTCACGTTCGCGTGGGATTCCGCTGGGTGCTCCGATTTCCCCCACAGTCCAAAGACACGCGCTATAGATGAATTGGGTAGGCTAAATTGTCCGTAGTGTATGAGTGTGTATGGATGTTTCCCAGAGATGGGTGGCAGCTGGAAGGTCATCCGCTGCGTAAAACAAATGCTGGTAAGGTTGGCGGTTCATTCCGCTCTGGTGCCCCTGATTAACAAAAGGACTAAGCCAAAAAAAAAATGAATGAATTAATTAATTTGTATTGAGACAACATGTTTTGTGTGGAACACTGCATTTTCTTACAGTGTAGGTCACTGAATATCCAATTCTTTGACTGTTTTATTTAATTTATCAGCCCCATCTCATGAGGAGACCTAACTATTGTACGTATTGATGGAATAATGCGTACAAATTCTTACGATTTCGTTTTTTTCAAACAAAACCCCACTCGTTATCTACATCTTTTTGGGGGATGAGTAAATCGTACTAACATATATGACAAATACGAAATATATATATGACTGATACGAAATCGTAACATCGTAATATTAAAAACAAATTAGCCACTAAATCAAAAAGTTACGAATTGGCAAGAGATTGCATTGAATGAAAAATGGAAACACTGAAAGAGCCCATTCACACAGAACGCAGCATTTAGGAATGTTATTTAAAACGCCTCCCCCGCCTTGTTAACATCAAATAAAACAGATGTTATGTCAACTTGCTTCTATAAACAGAAGCTTGTAATGCTTGCCGTGCCTTAGCTCTTCTGATTGGTCCACTGCTGTGGAGCTGACATTGATGAGCAGCACCATGTGTACAGCCGTGTTACATAGTTTAAACATGACAAGGTGGTTTAAAAACATGAGGTGCTGCAAAAGATGCAAAACGTAAGTGTAAGGGTCATAGAAGTTCATCAAGCATATTGGCCGGTACACAACAAGCTGACGCCAAACAACTAGCGGCGACATTACCCAACTGTGTTGGCGCCTCAAATTGGCTCGTTTTTGGTTCCGTCTGGACCAAAAAGTTGCCCATGAACACACCACACAGACGCCAGCCAACTGAAACGACCTGCGTGGGAGGATGTGCCAGTACCAATGCAGCGTTCAGTACCATTATTGCTGTAATTGTGACTTCCTATGGAGGGATTTGCTCCTACAAATGTGTCTGATAATCCATATCTAATAATCCATATCAAATATTTGAGAGATGTAGCAAAATTAAATCCTGTTTTCTTGTTACGTCACATCTGTGCTCTGATTTGCTGTTGAATAACCAGACAGAGTGCTCTCTTCGGTCAACAGACAACACTAATTCGACATGCTGAATCGGCTTGGTGTGTCCCGATCTCAAGTTTACATAGAAAAAAATGGAAAAGTAGCTCATTAGAATGAATAAAAGGTATTCTGTTTGAATGCCCCCTAAGAGTTTTCAGTCTTGTTGCTTGTTTTGTGAAAGTCTTCTTTTGCATAAAGTAACTATTTAACTTACTAAAAAAAATTATACACAACAGCTACACTGCATTTTCACACCTAAAGTGACATGGATGCACTCATCCACCCACCCTTGTTTTTAGGGATTAGCCTATGTGCAAACATGACACAAATCTTACACGTTTTCTCATAAACTCTCCTCACATGGACGACTGCAACATAAACATAAATAAAAACATGAAGGCGTAATCCTCCTCCTTCTTCCACCATCATTCCTCGTCCTTTTAACCTTCCAGAGCTCCTCAGTGGGACTCGAGTCGAAACCAGTGGGGACACACAGGTGTCACTCAATACTGCTTACACAACAGGCATCACTCAGCAAACATTTAAAGACTGCGTAAACTGGAAGTTGCTTAATCCTTTATTTCAGAATGTTGATGTAGTTTCCAACTGAAATGGAATATTGAGTTGCTAGCAGAGCTATATTAAGTGCATCATTCCCTAATAGCTAATTAACAGTAAGAGGGGTGTGGCTAAGATTAGTCCTTGATTAGTCCTTGAACTAACGTCAACATAGAAGGACGACCACTCCAAACACAGAAGCAAATGGTCAGACTTTGATGAAACATTACCAAAACAACATTTTCTCCAGATTAATTTGCACAGATTAATTGGTCACCTAAAGAATAACAATGTGTGCAAGCAAAAATAAACATACAGAATTATGTATGAGCAAAAATAAGTTTTCCAATGATAAATCTCTGTGTTGCTGCTCTGTGTATTGGCTGTACTGCTTGGCTCGTTAAAAACAGCGCTGAACCGATGAAGGCCTAGAAAGGAAAAGATCTTTTATAGTAAATTAATTCTAAATCAATTTGGAGGTTATTACCACCAAATGGACCATTGCAAGCACCCACTTTATTATCCTGATGTGGTGCTGGCTGCAAATGTACACAATTAAACCATCTGTGAAATGCGGACATGACTTTTTTCCATTTAAACAAATAACATCCCATGAGATGCATATACAATCAAGCCCTAGGCTATAGTCAAAGTTGTGTATAGCGTTTGAGCTTACCAATATTGCTATGCAAAACAGGGCAGGTCTGTCTACTACACACTCCATCTATTTCCTCAGCTTGTGTTATTCTAATAGCTCAGACGGCTGGGAGTTTTCAAGCTCCAGTGGGAAATGGAAAACAAGCAAGAGTTGCATAATGGTGTCTCTCTGTATTCCTTGCCCCCCTTGCTAATGCCCCGAAGAGGATGGAGCTTTTTATAGGCCGGCCTGCAGACCAGACCGGGGTACTGGAAGACACTCAATCCCATTGGCACCTCGGCGGGAGTAGGGCATCTATTGCAAGAGGACACAGAGTCCTTCTTAGACACACTTTTTTGCAAGGCTTTGTAAACAATCATTGTTTACGAAGATGAGGAAAAACAACAAAGCAATAAAGATGATTTAAAGTTGATGTAAACCAGAAGTCGCTGAGAATTTTATTTCAGTATGTTAATGTTCTTCCAAACAAAAGGATTGAGTAGGGGGTGGGACTTTCTTTAGCACATCATTCCCTAATAGCAAACTAACGGTAAGAGAGGGTATTAATATGAAGTTGCTGAAGAAGCCTTCAGATTGACGTCAACAGAACGACTGCCACTCTAAACACAGAAACAAATGGTCAGACTTATTTTGACGTGTACCAAAACCAACAATTTTTATTAGTAGATTAATTTACATGAATGTAGCGCATTATTCCCTAATAGCAAACTAACGGTAAGAGAGGACCGTATTAATATGAAGTTGCTATTAAAGCCTTCAAATTGACATCAACAGAATGACCACCACTCTAAATGCAGAAACAAATGGTCAGACTTATATTGACGTGTACCAGAACCAACAATTTCTTTTAGTGGATTAACTTGCATGGATTAAGTGCATCATTATCTAATAGCAAACTAACGGTAAGAGAGGGTATTAATATGAAGTTGCTAAGGAAGCCTTCACATTCATGTCAACAGAACGACTGCCACTCTAAACACAGAAAGAAATGGCCAGACTTATATTGACGTGTACCAAAACCAACAATTTTTATTAGTAGATTAATTTGCATGAACGTAGCGCATTATTGCCTAATAGCAAACTAACGGTAAGAGAGGGTATTAATAAAAAGTTGCTATCGAAGCCTTTAAATTGACATCAACAGAATGACCGCCACTCTAAATGCAGAAACAAATGGTCAGACTTTTATTAATGTATACCAAAACCAACAATTTCTTTTAGTGAATTAACTTGCATGAATTTAGCGCATCATCTAATAGCAAACTGACGGTAAGAGAGGACCGCATTAATATAAAGTTGCTATACGGAAGCTCTCAGGTTTATGTCAACAGAATGACCGCCACTCCAATTGCTGGAGCAAATGGACATACTCATTGAAGATTACCAAAACCAAAAATTTTTTAGCAGATTAATTTGCATGGATTAATTATCCACTTTATGAATAACAATGTGAGCTAGCAGAATAAACATTGTAAATTTAGTTTTCAAGTCGACTTTAAAGTCCTCACAAAAATGATACAGAGGAAATATATTGTTTGAATTACTTCATGAGAGATTTTGTCTAGCTGATGAATGATAAAAACACTTGACAGCCAATCAGATTCCATCCTGTCAAAGTCTGGCCGTTTAAAGTCACAGTGCCTTGTTGCAAACACCAAAATAATATATGGAGTTGACAAATCACTTCCACAAAGAAAAATTGTAAATGGTTGTCAAATGGTTGCTTAAATGTTTTAAGGCATTGCCACAATTTATTTGTTGGTGGTTTCTTTCCTACCCCAAATCGTAAAATGTTTGAAAGTCCACCCCCACCCCGACACACAAGAGTATTGTTGGATGTCTAATGTTTTGTTTTTCAGTTGTAAAAGAGCTAATTATGACAATGTAGGAATCACATGGACAGACTAATTAGTGAAAGAAACTTTTTAAGGCAATAAAAAAAGGCTTTACTCTCCTTATTAGCTGGTTAGAAAGGCTGGTTACTTCAATTAAGTTCACAATTTTTGTTTTCCCTTTATCAGAAGTCAGCAATTAAATTGTTTTGTTGTGTTCCTTAAAGGTTGGTTTATAGTTTTAATTCCTTTGGTTTGCTTTTAACAGTCTTTTTTACCAGTTATATGAGCAGCTATTCCATCATGGTTTTACTTTAAGTTTGTAAACTTGTGTGACGAGACCCCGTGATATTCTTCATTTACAGTAGCAAGCTGTATGCTAAGTCTTTGTTAAATTTAGTCCATATAATGAATGTTAGTTCGAGGTGTTGGTGACACTTCGAAGACTTGTTCATCAAGTTCTTCATTTCAGGTTCATTTTGAGCTGGCTGTGATCACACCAACCCTGGAATTTCAGGAGGTGTTTTGCTAATTCATTAGCACTGGAGACGATAAGAGCTGTAATCTGTGTTTTGAAAGTTGTTTAAGTTCATTGTGGCTTCCTATAAGTTTAGAAGTGACTGAAAGCCATGATAGTTTAATTATTATATTGTTATGTTCATTTATTAATTCATTCATTCATTTTCTTTTCGGCTTAGTCTCCATTAGGGCTGCAACTAACGAATATTTTAATAATCGATTAATCTGGCGATTATTTTTTTGATTAATCGATGAATCAGATAGGAAAAAAAAAACCAGAAAAGCATACATTTCCAACTCTTTATTCAAAAAAGCTCATCCCTGAGCGGTTATAATAATAATAATAATAATAATAATAATAATAAAAAAATTAAAAACGAATTGTTTTGTCCTGTTTTCAATACAAATATATTTTAAATCAAGATACATACTAGACACATGAAACACCATAAGAAATGATGTCGTGTTTTCTGAAAAAAAAACACCTCAAAATTAAGTGATTGTTTGCTTAAAACAAGGAAAATTATTTGCCAATGGGGTAAGAAAAATTATCTTAATAAGATATAATCTTAAACAGAATTTTTAAGCATCACTTAATTTTCTCATGCCATTTTACTTGTCTAGTCTTGATTTAAAATTTTGATCTGGAAATGAGACAAAATTAGCTACTAAGAAAGAAAAGTTTTCTGCAGTGCAGCTATACATGACAACAGATGAAAAAATGAATGAGCCAAAAAGGCGAGTGAATGAAAAACGTGTCTTTAGTCTTGCAATGCAAAGTAACTTTACCACCGCTGCTTTACTGCTGTTATTGACAATTTCAGGGGCAAGTTTAAAAAAAAAAATCTATCTGGCCCGGGAGTAATTTTTTTTTTAGAACATTTACCCTTAATGTTTCCGTGGCGACGCATCACAGCAGCGCTGTATGACAGATGTATCCCTTTTATTTAGTTTTTTCTGTTTTAATTCAAAATATTCACACGCTTGCTCATCATGTCATCAACTACCTGATATTCCAGTTCACATAAACATGTAAATGATCGTGATCTTTAACGTAAGATTGATGTCGCCATGTTTACTTGCAGGATTTATAAAAAGCAGAACACGCAGGATTCAGCACGCAAATTCATAAGTTACTCCCCAAATACATGCAAGTAAGTGGCTGGTGAACTTGGAAAAATAGTAGATTAAACTCTATAGTTACTTTCACTATGTGTATCTGACATGAATAAAACGCATCGGCAAATTATATTTGAATGGATTGTTAGACTTCCTTGTGTGTTTTACAAACTCTAAATGTATTGTTTTACAAGTACTTGTGTGTATTTACATGTCTAAAACATAAATTAAGTATTATATATCTTATATATATATATATATATATATATATATATATATATATATATATATATATATATATATATATATATATATATATATATATATATATATATCTTTCTCTGGCTCAGCGCCAGACACAAAACACCAGCACCAGGGACTTTACGGTTCTCACTTCAAAACAGAACAAAAGTAGGATTCTGTAGTGATTTACCCAGCTGTTGCTCCCTTCCGCATCATCCCTGTCTTTGAGGCGCTGAACTGTATCACTGTCCGAGAGACGGAGAGACGCCGTGTTCACTTCGCTCCGTGCTGAGCTAAAGTGTTCTAAAGTGTTTTTTTTTTTTTAATCAAACGTCTCCGTGTCGCGCGACACAACGAATCAATTATGAAATTGGTTGCCAACGCTTATAGTAATCGATTTTTATCGATTTAATCGATTCGTTGTTGCAGCCCTAGTCGCCATAATGTTATGTTGTTGAAGGTAAATCTTTAGTAAGTTTTCTGAGTTTTTAGCAGAAGTTAATGCTCACTCATAGTTAGCAAGCATGCAGCTAAATTCAAACAAACATTTTCTTCTGTACCTATCTAAAAAAGAAATTAGAAGTAGATTTGTGCTCGTTTAATCAACACAAGCTCATTTTTGACAACAGAGAAATATGTACCCAGACCTACCATGGTTACAGTTTTATTTTCATAAATCCACTAGAGGCAGCCATGTACGTTTTTGACAATCTCGAGCTACCAAACAAACTAGTAATGCCAGGAAAGCCTTACATACATAGGTACCCCTTGATAGCGTTCGTTTTACCATTATTTTCTGAGGGGACCATATTTCTCAGTTCTCAAAAATGTAGTCCTGGGCATATATTCCTAATAAGCCTGTGTAAGGTCTTATAGTCTTGCCTAGCTGAGAAATCCTACAAAATGTTAACATTCCAGCTTGAGCTGAGGCCAATCCAACTACAAACTATAAATAAAAAACTTTTTTAAGGAAAACCACATTGCTGCCCAAAACTGTCCTTCACAACAGGATACCACGCAGACAGCCAGATCCAGAAATATCAGGAACTAAATTGGTCATGAGGCTCGCTTGTGTGTATGTGGTAATTCAGAGGTGAAAATGAAAAATTGATTTTGCTTGGAGCATTCAATTCATTCTACAACAGCCAATTTCCCCAAAACATGTTGTAGAACACTCTAGCTCCACACTAGCTTGCTGCTTCACGTTTGTTATTAGCCTTTTCTGTTAAAACTGCTTAGACTAGCAAATAATCAGCTTTAAGTTTAGGTATCAGGTGACCCTAAAATCTTGATACATACTCCAAAAACAAAAGCAAATTGTCAGACTTTGTTTGAATATTCCCTGCAGGCACAGGACGTCAACATGACGTCATATTGACGTTGTACTCCAAAGTACAGTTGGACGTACCGGGGATGTTGGATTATGTTTGGAAATAAATTCGGGTTAACATCAGAAGCCAGCGTCAGGCCAACGTCAATATCCAACCTTAAATCAACCAAATATCAGTGTCTAATCATGTTACACCTTGACATTGTGTGATGTTGGATTTTGGTCACTTTCCAACACAACCTAAAATTAACCAAATATCAATGTTATTTGATATCGTTATTGGACGTCAAAATAATGTTGTCCTTAGACGCTGGCTAGGCATTAAATTTTGGTCATCTGACGTCATGATCTAAATCTAATCTAATATTAACATTTAATAATGTTGTATGCCTGCTAGGTTACCACAACAAACCTTTTTGTCAATGTATTTACTCGCATGGATTAATTGTTCACCTAAAGAATGCCAATGTTTGCTAGCTAATATAATACATTTTGATTTCATATGGACTCTAAATGACCTAGGGTTGAGTAAATCAGCAAATTTGACATTTTGTGTGATCTATCCCTTTATTAAATGTTTGGTTGACCTATCCTTAAAGCTGTTTTAGCCTCTCTTTTTTTATTTCATCTCCATCTCCATTGCTTTTTCACTGCACAGCCATGAGCTCTGTCTGGCATCCAAATGCCCTATTTAGAGCAGCATGTGTCTGTTGATGCCACATACAAACGCAAACTCCGAGGAAGCTTGTTGACCTTGATTGGGATGCCACGGAAAAGCAGATGAATCTGGGGTGTGGAACCCAGCCGTCGTCTTCACATGATGTATTTTTATCAAGCCGTCTCTCTGTCAACAAACACCCCGGTCGCTGTTGACAGCTGCTGCTGATGCTCCGGGGTTTGTGATGGAATATAAATGAAGGCTGAATAATAAAGTCGGGCGATGCTGTTGGCGACCTGTTGAAGTCTGGATGTTAATGTCAAACAAATGTATACCAAAGTTTTGAACCACAATCATGACTGTCTGCATTTTCTTTTTGCAGCTGATAAAATAGAGATATTTATTCAGATTGTGTTGTCAATATCTTGCTGATCACTGGTCTTTTTCTTTTCTAGATTCCATATCGAAAAAGGCTTACATCACAGAGGTGTGTTTCTGTACAGCTTCTACTTTTAGACTGCAGATAAGCGTGTTTATGCTGGGATTGATGGTGTTTTGTGTTTTTGTTATTTATTTAAGATGCCTTCATCGTCAGGCCTGCCGTCTCATGGGAAGAAGATCGGACACAGAGGAGTGGACGCTTCTGGAGAGACCACGTATAAGAAGGTGCTTTACATCTACAATAATGGATTTATTTTTTTTTTACCTAAAACAGTGTTTCTCATACTTTTTTCACCAAGTACCACCAAAAAAAAATGGTCTCTCCTAGTACCACCATAATGACTGGTATTGAAGAACATAGTAGGCCTAATTAAGCGGCTACAGCTCTGCACAGTTCACAAAGTGGCAGATTAATTCTTATTATTATGAATATTTATTATTGTCAGCCACTTTAAACATAATAAATAGTTTAAACAATAACATACTTACAGGTAAAAGATAAATAAAACGTCAACGTTTAAATTAAAATGTGATTTTAAAAGTCAATTAAAAATGGCACTGTTCTTAAAAAGTTAAAAGAAAACTGCTGTACTTAAATGTAAAGTATTATCATAAATAATAATACTGGCCATCCCAGGTGGGTCCCACGTGGGCAAATATTAGATGTGGGGCCTAACTGGTTCTACCAAGTATTGAGTCCCACATGGGCATTCAATATATATATATATATATATATATATATATATATATATATATATATATATATATATATATATATATATATATATATATATATATATATATATATTCCTTTATTAGGTACACCTTACTAGTACCAGGTTGGACGCCATTTGCCTTCAGTACTGCCTTAATCCTTCATGGCATAAATTCAACAAGTTACAGTACTGATAATATTCTTCAGAGATTTTGGTCCATATTGGCCTGTTATCTTGCTGGAAGTAGCCATAAGAAGATGGGTACACTGTAGCAATCCCAGGTGGGTTCCACATGGGCCATCCCAGATGGGTCCCACAAGGGCTACCCCAGGTGGGTTCCACATGGGCCATCCCATATTGGTTTCAGGGCATGTGCCCCAGTACCGAACCAACGCTAATGAAAGCAATGTAGTTTAATCAAAAAGTAAACTGAGCATGTGCGTAGAAAAAAACATACCCGTGCGCCCGGTGCACACACCTCTCCTGCTTGACGTCGACATGCTGCTCTGCTCCCGGTGTAAGTCCCGTTTGTGAATGTGGACGCTGAAAATATAGCCGCGCCACTCATGCGTTGTGAAGCCGGCGTAATAGCCTTTTATGCGGAGGTGTCGGCACATAGTGAGTTTTGCAAGTTGAAAAAACAAAGTTTAAGTAAAAGGATGGTGATCTTATTTAGACTAAGCATGCCTCCTGATAGATTTTTTTGCATGAAGCTAAAAAGAGGGATGATGAGTCAGGAAAGACAGACTTAATAAACCTAGTTCTCGGCCATGAGTCGGGTTTAAGACAACACACAACAGATAATTCTATAAAACATGTTTTTTTGTATTCTATAGAATTGTCTATAAAAGAAATTATGTATTACTTTTTCCCAGAAAACATATTTCTAAAGGTCCAGTTGTCTCGAAATTTTCCCCAGATGTTGGTAACAACAAAACAAATCTATATATGCAAAGAAAACAAATCTAATTAGTTTACAAATACAGTTATATGTAATAAAATGTAATGATGCAGGGAAAAAATTGAAAACAAGAAGAAAGGAAGGTGTAGAAAGGGAGTAAAAGGCCAGACAGCAGCTGAAATACATAAAAATAGTTATATTCAAATACGTTTTCCACACCGGACGGTATTTAACATTGCTAATAACCTAGTTCAGCACAAACATGTTCCAGAGCGATGACATCAATGTAAAATTTCTAGTTTTACATTTAATGTGTCTGAAAATGCAACTAAGGTCATCCATATTTTCTCCTTAGACCACATCTTCAGCGCTGAAGGGGGCCATTCAGCTGGGAATTGGCTACACGGTCGGTAACCTGAGTTCCAAGCCAGAGCGGGACGTCCTGATGCAGGATTTCTACGTGGTGGAGAGCATCTTCTTCCCCAGGTCACCCGCCTCTCCAAAGTTGAAGGTAGATGTGGAATTTCACAGGCAATAAATGTTCTTGCCTCTGTTTATCACAGTGAAGGGAGCAACCTGACGCCAGCACATCATTTCCCAGACTTCCGCTTCAAAACCTACGCTCCCGTGGCCTTCCGTTACTTCAGAGAGCTCTTCGGCATACGGCCCGACGACTATTTGGTGATAAACATAAGCTGGGTTTTATTATAAGTTTATGAATCAGCATATGTTTATGTGTGCTATTGTTTGCGTTCACTTTCAGTATTCGCTGTGTAACGAGCCGCTGATTGAACTGTCCAATCCCGGAGCCAGCGGTTCAGTCTTTTATCTCACAAAGGATGATGAGTTTATCATTAAGACAGTCATGCACAAGGAGGCCGAGTTTTTGCAGAAGCTTCTTCCTGGATATTATATGGTGAGTTGCTGGTGTTCTTTAAGTTGTGAGCCAATAGCCAATGAAAAGTTTTCAGTGTCTGATGCCATTATATAGACAGTGAGGTGGTTTTATATATATATATATATATATATATATATATATATTATACAAAACAGACAGACAACCTTAAATTTATTAGTTGAATCAAATGAACTTTTTTTAGTCATCTCAACTACTTTCATCTGTCAAACTGACTTAAAATATTAAGTTAAACTCTGTGTAACTTAAAAAAAAATTGTTGAAACCTAATTTACTTATTTTTGTTTTGACTTTTTGTCATTACATTTTTACAGTATATCAATACCATATTGGTTATTTACCAATATTACAATTAATGAGAATGCATCTGCAAGCATTTTTTCCAGAGTTATGTTGTTTTTGTTTTGTTGTTATTTCTTGAGGAATAATATATCGATGTGATATATACCTTTACTGTATTTAGTTTTT
Organism: Danio aesculapii; assembly: GCF_903798145.1. Taxonomy (NCBI): domain Eukaryota; kingdom Metazoa; phylum Chordata; class Actinopteri; order Cypriniformes; family Danionidae; genus Danio; species Danio aesculapii. Next base: position 18,120,569 of record NC_079456.1, on the reverse strand, counting down.
GAGCCTCAATAATTTCAGCATTTACAGAGTTATGTTGTTTTTTATGATATGATATAATAAATCAGATGAAGCTGACTCACTCTCGCTCTTTTGGAAAATAAGCATGCAGTACTATATTTGTTATTTACCAATTTTAGAATGAATGAGAACGTATCTGGCAACATATTTTCTTAATTTTTGTTGTTTTATTTTTCAGCACCATATCGGTTTACTTACCGATACTTGCAATTAAACAGCAACCGCTTTTTCTCATTGTTAGTGTTTTACTCCTAAACAGATTATTAAAGCCTCAATAATTTCAGTATTTACAGAGTTATGTTGTTTATGTTATGTTGTTCTTTTTTGAGGAACAATATATCGGTATAATATATCGGATGAAGCTATACTCTCTCTATTGGTAAATAAGCATGCCAGAACTATATTTGTTATTTACTAATTTTAGAATGAATAAGAAATTATCTGGCAACATCTTTTCTTACTTTTTATTGTTTTATTTTCCAGCACCATATCAGTTTATTCAACGATATTTACATTTAACCAACAACATTTTTTAGCATTGTTACTGTTTTATTCTTTAACAGATTATTAAATGTTTAATTATGTAGTAGTTCAGTGTTATCAAGCAATATGAGGCCAAGAAAAAGTTACTGATATACTTCTTTTTGAACCAACATAATAGTAAGTTAATATTTATGGCCAAATATTGGCCGTTCAAAAGTGTTTTTGAATCTTATATTCAGACATTTACTATTTTCGGTTTTTGAGCCTTAATAATTTTAGTATTTACAGAATTATAATGTTTTTTGTTATGTTGCTATTTTTTAAAATAATTTTCTTTATTGTTTTTTGAACACAATGATGAGCAAATTTGGTCCAACAAACATTTACACAACAAATGACAATACAAGAGACAATATTAAAACAGTACTCATGGAAGTAAAATAATAATAGATAAATACAATAAATCAAATATTTAAAAAATTTATAAATAAATAACTCATTCATTCATTTTCTTTTTGGCTTAGTCCCTTGATTAATCAGGGGTCCCCACAGCGAAATAAACCGCCAACTTATCCAGCTTATGTTCTACACAGCAGATGCCCTTCCAGCTGCAACCCATTACTGGGAAACGTCCATACACTCTCACTCACACAAATACACTGTGGACAATTTAGCTTACCCAATTCACCTATATCATATGTCTTCAGACTGTGGGGGACACTGGAGCAACCAGAGGAAACCCATGCAAAAACAGAGGGAACACGCAAACTTCACACAGAAATGCCAGGCTTAAACCAGCAACCTTCTTGCTGTGAGGCGACAGTGCTACTCGCTGTGCCACCGTGCCGCCCTAGTTTAGTGGAAAAAAAAAATTACTGATATACTTATCTTTGAACCAACATGACTGCACTAATATTTATGGCCAAATACCGGCCATGCGAATTAGTATTTAAATCTTTGATTCAGATCTCTACTATTTTCATTTTCTGAACACAATACTTTCAGTATTTACAGAATTATGTTCTTTTTGTTATGTTGTGATTTATTTATTTTAGAACTTTCTTTATTGTTTTTTAAACACTCAAACGCAATGATGAGCAAATTTGGTCCAACAAACACATACACAACAATTGACAATACAAGATACAATATACAAACAGTTCTCATGGAAGTAAAATAATAATAGATAAATACAATAAATCAAAAATAAAATTAAAAAATCATTCTTTCGTTTTTTTTCCGCTAAGGCCCTTTAATAATCAGGGGTTGCCACAGTGAAATAAACCGCCAACTTATCCAGCATATATTCTATGCAGCGGATGCCCTTCCAGCAGCAACCCATCACTGTTAAACACCCATACACTCCCACTCACACACACACATATAGGGGGAGTAGGGGTGTAACCCCGGTGTCCTGGCCAAATTCCCTCAATCGGCCCTTAACTTCATGGCCTCCCAATCATCCCCATCCACGGTATGGCTCTATCACTATTTCTCCATTCCACCAATAGATGGTGTGTGGTGAGCGTACTGGCGCCGTTGTCCTGTGGCTGCCATCGCATCATCCAAGTGGATGCTGCACACTGGTGGTGGTGTGGAGAGGCCACCCCTCATGATTGTGAAGCGCTTTGGGTGTATGGCCAAACACAATAAATGCGCTATATAAATACACATTACTTACTACGGACAATTTAGCTTACCCAATTCACCTACTGTATACCACATGTCTTTAGACTTGTGGGGGAAACCCATGCAAACACAGTAGGAACGCGCAAACTCCACACAGAAATGTCAACTGACCCAGCTGTGGCTCAAACCAGCGACCTTCTTGCTGTGAGGCGACATCGCTAACCACTGCGCCACCGCAACACCCCAAATTAAAAAACTAAATAGTAATAATAAAATACAAAGAATTTGTAAACAATTCGATTAGAAGTTAAAACAATACTAACCTTCAGTTTTAATCTAAATTAGTCTATTGCTCTTCAATTTTAATATTTCCTGTCAAATTTATGTTTAAAATAATCTATGAAAGGTTGCCAGATTAACTTATTTTTTAGGGAGAATCTGATTTTATTCAGTTTCAAATGTTTCATTACATCCCTCATTAGATGTATAAATGTAGGAGCTGCTTTTTGTTTCCAGTTTAATAATATTAACCTTTGTGACAAAAGACTGACATATGGAACTATATTTTGTTCAGTACCGTTTTTAGCTATCTCAAAATCAGTCATGCCTAGAACTGAATAAGGGGATCTGGATCTATTGGCTTTTGACAAACTGTTGAAAAAGTTAGAAAGATATTTTCCCAGTAAGACGATAATTTTGGGCAGCTCCAAAGTAAATGAGCCAGTGATCACATGCAGGGTCCACTTCTAGAAATATCTTACTAGGTTTTTGTTTGGACCAATGAAGACGATGTATTACTTTAATGTTTGAGGCCATGCCTTGCACATGTTGTGTTATTTTCTTGAGGAACAGTATATCGGTACCATATTGGTTATTGACTGATTATTTATTAATCAGCAATGTTTTGCAAAATGTATTTTTAATAACTTTTTAAAAACATTGCAGGTCGTAGCACTGAAATATTTTTGATCTCTTAATTCTTGGCTAAACTACTTGCTATTTTTACTTTTTGCTAAACATTTGTAAGTTATTTTGCTCGCTGCCTGGTTAAACAATAATAGTACCTGACTAGCCAAGAAGCTATTTTAAACCAATTTCTCCCCTGAGGCGATATGTCTGCTATTTTCCTGAATAACACAAATAAACGACACACTTAGCATTTGAAACCGTGCTCATTCCACCGCTCCGTCTTCATTGGACCATAGTTTCCAGGAGAACATGAGGGTTTTTTTTTCAGTAGAGGATGCCTAAATAGCTTCTCAGTGTCAGCTGGTTTGGTTTGTTCCATCTATTCATCTGAAGCTAATGAGCCCATGAATGGTGACGGATCAGTCATTGTTCAGCAGTAATACTGACATTGGTCCATTCACATACAGAAATCTGTCTTTTACTCTGTTTGGTACTGTCTTTTTTCTGTTTCTCCTTTTTGGTCGTACCTTGTTGAACAGGTCACCTTTGGGAATGTGATGGACGCTAAGCTTCTTTAGGTTGGACGTTTGCTTCATTGCTTTTCCTTTTTTGTGTGGTGCTTTTTAAGAGGATATAAACTTTAAGCTAATTGGGGTCAGGATTTACTACGTTCTGGAAGATTTGCTGGCAAACCGAATTGACTGACTTATGAAAGCTTTTTTCCTTTGGTTGAAATGGTGGGTTTTAAGTGCGGAATCAATTGCATAACTTGTTTTATTAAACTATTAATTAACATTTAGAAGTAGTTACTCAAAAAATGGGGGTTTGCATGTCATATAGAAACAGGTCTGTTAATGATTTTGTAAATTCAAGTGGATGTGTTTAATACTGATGCAATTTAAAGGAATAGTTCCTCAGAAAACATTCATTGTTATCCTGAGTCCATCTGATTTATTTTCCGCCATCGGGTATAAAATGAGATGTTTTGATTAATGTTGATGTTGCTCCTTTCCAGCTAAATTGAATGCTGTAAAACAAAGAGAACTATAAATGTAATTATGCTTTAATGCTTATAATAACTGGTAATTATAGAGAATGTCACTAGAATTAGTTTCTTTTTTAAAATGTCACTTTTTCTTTTTCTCTTAAAGATACAATGTTGACCCATGCAACTTCAAGTTAGTTAAAAAATTGATTTAAAAAGTGTTGTTAATTATTTTTTTTATGTCAAGAGTTTATTGTCTTGATTATTGAAGTAATATTTTCACATATTGTAGCGCACATAATTTCAATATCATGTGAATAAAGAGACCAACCCATCCGCAAAAATAATAATAAACTAGTTTAACATCATTCAGAACAAAATAAGGCCAAAACAATGATTGCTTGAAGTTTATTTCAAGAATTTAAAACACTATGAAATACCATTGGTCTTTGATGATGATGATGTAATATGTGGATGTGGCTCTGAGGCTCCACCTTTTTTGACATGGACATTTTTTTGGATTCATTTCCTCTATTCAGTCCATTATCAAATACTTCAACCTCCACATCAAAGTGTCTGAAAGATAAGAAGGTCAAGGTTCTCTAGGATTGGCCTGCCCAATCACTAGATATGAACATTATTGAGCATATCTGGGGTAAGATTAAGGAGGAGGCATTAAAGTTGAATCGAAAAAATCTTGATGAATTCTGGGAGTCCTGCAAGAACACTTTCTTTGCCATTCCAGATGACTTTATTAAGAATTTAATTGAGTCATTGCAGAGATGTATGGATGCAGTCCTCCAAGCTCATGGGATTCATACACAATATTAATTCTTTTTTCTCTGCACCATGACTTTAAATTCTATACTGTAAATTATTTCTGTTAAGTGACGAGGCTTTTGTCTAAGCAAAGTCAGACCTCTCTTTTTGTTTGTATTATTCTGTTTTAAAATAGCAATTTAGTTATGGCAGAAAATATTTTATTTTGTAAAAAATGTGCAGCATTTAAGAAAAAAATGAAAGGGGTCTTCACCTTAAATTAGTTTCAAATAATTTTGTGACGAAATTGCGTCATGGGTCAGGTAAATCGTTACATCCTTATTCGAAAACCAATAACTAGGCCCACACAGAATCTGCGCGCGCAGAATTCCGCAGATTTTCTGCCGATTTTCTGCAGTATTCCGCAGATTTTTAGCCCATCATTAATTCTGTTTATTTACTTGAGTAAATGTGTGTAAATCTATATTTATTCAGTTTTTAAATTAAGTACAGTAATATTATTGACTAATCTATCTTTTGATAAATATATTATATGAGAGACTTGTATGTTTACCAAATAAAGTGAATCTAATCGGATTTGCATTTTAAACATTATATAAAAGATATTATTATTCAAAAAGATATTATTTTTTATTTCACATATTAAAGTTTTAGTTATGATACTCCCAAAATAATTCCGCAGAAATCCACAGATTTTTACTAAAATTCTCAGCAGAAATAGCAAAAAATGTCAGCAGATTCCGTCTGGCTCTACCAATAACAAATACAAGTATAAAAACATGTAGCACAGCATATTTGTTTACATCTGTTGATTGTTTAATCTTTCAAATGTTTTTCTCCTCAGAACTTGAATCAGAATCCTCGCACCTTATTACCCAAGTTCTTCGGTCTCTACTGCGTACAATCGGGTGGCAAGAACATTCGAATGGTGGTGATGAACAACGTTTTGCCCAGGGTGGTGCGCATGCACCTTAAATACGACTTAAAGGGGTCCACATACAAGAGACGGGCTTCAAAAAAAGAGCGGGAAAAAGCAAAACCAACTTTTAAAGACCTCGACTTCATGCAGGAATTACCAGATGGACTCATGCTGGACACGGACACATACAACGCCATGGTCAAAACCTTACAGAGAGACTGTTTGGTAAGTTCTGGACATGACAAAACATTTGAACCGGACAAAAGTTTGTAATGAGTAGGATTTTTAAGATATTTTTGAAGCTGTTCTGCTTAAAAAGCTACATTACTTTGATCAAAAATACAGTAAAATTGTGAAACATGATTACAGTTTAAAATAAATGCTTCCCTATTTAATGTAGTTTAAAATTGTGTTTATTCCTGATTTAAAGCTACACTTTCACAATCATAACCTCCGTCTTCAGGTGTCGAATGATTCTTTGGAAATCATTATAATATTATGATCTGCTGCTCAATAAATATTTATTAATTCCTTACATTTATATAGCTCGTTTTTAGAGACTCTACGCTTTACACAATGGGGGGATCTACTCATCCACCACCAGTGTGCAGCATCCACCTGGATGACACTACGGCAGCCATATTGCACCAGACCACACACCCCACACCAGATAATTGGTGGAGAAGAGACAGGGTGATGAAGCCAATTATGATATGGGGAGGGTTAGGAGGTCATGATAGACAGAGGCCAGTGGACAAATTTGGCCAGGATGCCGGGGTTAAACCCCTACTTGTTTTCAAAGAACATCCTGGCATTTTTAATGACCACAGAGAGTCAGGACCCCGGTTTAACGTCTCATCCAAAAGACAGCACTCACTAAGCAGTAAAGAGTCCCCTTCACTATATTGGAGCGTTAGAACCCACACAGACCCCAGGTTGCCCCCTGCTGCCCTCACTAACACCATTTCCGACAGCAACCTAGCTTTCCCATGTGGTCTCACATCCAGGTGCTGACCAGGCGCAGCCCTGCTTTGCTTCAGTGGGTGACCATGTGGGAGTTGCAGAGAGCTAGCGGCCGACGTTATTATTATTATTATTATTATTATTATTAATGGTGTAGAAAACTGCTGTGTGACTTCACAGTGATATGGAAACTGTGACACAGTAGCATTCAAAAGTGCCATAAAATATACTTATTTTTATTTATCAAGGACACAATAAACTGCTCAAATCAAATCAAAGACTATTTAATGTTAAAAACAGATAATATTTTGTTTCAAACAAATGCTGTTATTTTGATTTTTGTTTGTCAAGTAGTTTTTAAAAGTAATGTGCATCCCAGTTTCCACAAAACTATGAAGCAGGGAACAAGTTTTCAACGTTAATAAGAATCAATATTACTAATAACTGATCATAATAAACCAGCAAATCTTATAATGATTGAATCTATATTGTTTCTTACTAGATCATAAATGCATTTTGTTTAAAAAAATAGTTTTGGTCATAAATAAATGTTGTATTTGATCAAATAAATGCACCTTTATCGAGCAGAACAGGCTCTTTTTAAAACATGAAAAATTAAACCGATTTCAAACTTTGATCAGTAGTCAATTCGGAGCTGATATTGAGATGTTTTTGGTGTGTAGGTCTTGGAAAGCTTTAAGATTATGGATTACAGTTTGCTGCTTGGCGTTCACAACATCGATCAGGCAGCAAAAGAGCAGCAGATGGAGGGATCTCAGGGCAACAGTGATGAAAAGAGGCCGCTGGCACAGAAAGCGCTTTACACCACTGCCATGGAGTCCATACAGGGAGCGTCAGCCTGTGGAGAGGGCATTGACACAGAGGACACGTGAGTGACCAGTTTACTCCATGTTTGAGATTTATAAATGATATTTAAATATGTATATACAGTGGATACGGAAGGTATTCAGACCCCCTTCAATTTTTCACTTTGTTATATTGCAGCCATTTGCTAAAATCATTTAGGTTCATTTTTTCCCTCATTAATGTTCTCAAAGCACCCCATATTGACAGAAAAACACAGAATTGTTGACAAAAAGAAAAACTGAAATATCACATGGTCCTAAGTATTCAGACCCTTTGCTAAGTATTTAGTAGAATCACCCTTTTGATCTAATACAGCCAGGAGTCTACAAGGAAAGATGCCACAAGGATTTGGGGATCCTCTGCCGTTCCTCCTTGCAGATCCTCTCCAGTTCTGTCAGGTTGGATGATAAGAGTGAAAAATTTAGGGGGGGTCTGAATGCTTTCCGTACCCACTGTATGTGATGCATTTATGCAGGCGTTGAAAAAAGTGTTTATATATATTTAATTGTTTAGAAAATGATTTTATCTAAAGTAACATAAACTACATCTATGCTAATCCCCATAAATTCAATTATATTGTGGCTCATTTTCATTTTCAGATTTCATATTTCACTAAATATTGCTAAAGCGTTTTCAGACTAAACATTTCTATTTCTATTTTGCTTAAAATTTTATTCTTCGTCTTCTTATTTTTATTATTATAATTATTATTAAAAAATTTTCTGGAAAGTCTGAATTTGAGTTTGCAGGGTTTATAAAAACAAAAGATGTTAAAATTTAACTGTCCTGTCAGTTAAAAATCCTCTTTCTTTTTTTAAACCTTTTTATTTAAGATTTTTCTTTCTTTTTTTTTCTAGAACAACCCCTTCCCCAACAATTTAACCCATTAGATATTAGGGAATAGATAAAAAAATATTATATTAAAAAAATAAGGAAAATAATACAAAATAAATAAATATTTAAAAGGTACTGCCATCATAATTACTTTTCAGGGGATACATTTGTACATCAAGTTACATTGTAGTTATAGCAGATTACATTGGTGATAGGTTAAGTAACCTCTAAATATACATATCTAAATATGTTGTAATACTTTTCCAGCTTTTCGGAAAAATATCAGTCTTCATTTGTAGACATGCGGTCTTTTTTTTTATTATTACATAGACCTTGTTAAATCTCTGAATCCACTGAGCCACCTTTGGAGGACCTTCTTCCATTCAATGTACTGTTATCTTTTTGGGGGGAACCAGTAATAATATCCTTAGTACAAATCTTTTTTCTTCATTAACTATTTCTTTGGACAGTGCTCCCATTAAGCACACAACTGGACCAAGGGGTATTATTATTTTTTTTTTGTAACATTTTTCCCAAAGTCTTGAATCTTAGGGCAGTCTCAAAAATGTGGGTTTTTTGAGTGGGTCAATTTTACCACTTTTTCTCCAACACAAAGCAACAGATGGCAATAAAAATCCTGTTTCATCAGGAAAATGTGTCACAATATGAAACTAAATTGATTGCCAACAAATAGATTGTGTTTTGTGTGTGTGTTTTATACTTTATCATGTTCAATTCTTTTATGTGCCAGATTTCTTTAAAGCAATTTGTCAAACCAAATCATTTAATGACTTGCTGCTTTGTCACCTAAAAAACTACAAGTTTCATGTTAGTATTTAGTAGGGCTTTACTTTTTCTTTCTCTTTTTAAAGTTGTGTAAAAATGTTGATGGTGGTGTGTGTTTTTGTGACTCAGGATGGGTGGCATTCCTGCAGTCAATGGAAGAGGAGAGCGTCTGTTACTCTACATCGGAATAATCGACATCTTGCAGTCATACAGGTGTTTGCGTCAAACTCTCCGACCTGTGTCACTTACCATTTACATCAAGAAGAATGTGATTCACTGCTGCCACAATGACTTCAACCACCATGGACTGACTTTTATTTGCATTTCTGTCTAGGTTAATAAAGAAGCTGGAGCACACATGGAAAGCTCTGGTCCACGATGGGGTGAGAATCTTGCCAAATTTTTGTCAAAAAAATTAACTAAATAGTGAGACGTTCCAGCTCTCCTCACTTTGAATGAAAAACATAGCTAAAGTCCAGCTGTGTTTTGAGACTCTGTGGTTTCTGACCTTCATAATAAAGTCCTTTATTTTCATATTAATAAAGCAGGATCTGCTGCGGTTTGTTAGCATGAATGGAGTTTAGTGAGAATTATGGGGTTTTGGAGGAAATGCTTGTTAAAATGCGCACTAATTTTGGTCTGTTTGTCTCTGAGGATGTGCTAATTGGGCTATTGCTGGATATGAAACACACACACACTTGTTTTGTTCTCGGCTCAGCTGTGAATAAAGCAGAGATTTCTCCAATCCAGCCTGTGACGCATCAGACTACACCATACTGAGAACGGACTGGGATTCATTTACATGCTAATTAAGTTATTTATAGAGCTGGAGCTGGAATATCTCAATCGCGTCAGCTGGAACTGACAGAAATCTATTACTTGACTCAAACTGCCTTGAGAGTGAAAGTGTTATCTGTTTTAGCTGTTCAGCTAAGTTTATATTGGCTTTATATTGGCTAGACATTGTAATGTCTGTTCAGTGCAAGTAAAGATCTATCAAAGAAACGCGGGCAGTAATTATCGAAGAAATTGTGATAATTTTAAAAGATGTTGACTGAAATATGTGCTTTAATTTTCCGATTGATTGAAATGATTCACTTTGTGTCTGTTTATTTTCTCTTCAGGACACGGTGTCTGTTCACAGACCGTCTTTCTATGCCGACCGCTTCCTCAGGTTCATGAGCTCTACTGTGTTCAGAAAGACTTCCTGTGAGTTATATTTGTTTCACCAAATCACAATCATTTGAACATTCTACATGCAACATTAGTAATGAAGTAATAGGAAAGAATTAAAATCATAAGTCCAAGACACTTGAAAAGTAAATAAAAAAAGCCTTATTAGAGTTCTTTTGAACACTATGGTCACATGACACAATTGAATATCTAAACCAATGGTCTTAAACTCAATTCCTGGAGTGCCGCAGCTTTGCATAGTTTAGCGTCAACCACCTCCAATTCATAACTGCTTAATAGTCTTTAGTAGTCTTGAACGCCTTAATTAGTTGGATCTGGTGTGTTTGAATAGGGTTGGAACAAAACTGTGCAGAGCTGTGGCCCTCCAGGAATCCAGTTTGAGAACTATGGTGTAAACAATACAGAAAAAAAGTTGTTTTTACACGCATTTTTGATATGCGCATAAAATATGGTTGATGGAAACGCAAAGATGCGCATAAATGTTGAAAATGCACATAACTGAGTAGGATAAACTTTATTCGAAGAAAAAATACGCATAAACTATGCTGGAAACACTTTTACAGAACAAATTCCTGTATGTGCATTAAAAAAGTCACGTGATTTTGTTATAAGAGATCATGTGATGATAAAAATGTGTGTGAATGGACAAACCAGCAGGCTGAGCACATTGTAAAACATATGAAATGTTGTTTTGGTCATTCTAAAATGCCTTAAGCATTTCAGTATTGGTTTTATTATATTATTAATTACCTCCAGAATTTTTAAGAACATCTTTGCTCTTCGTCTCATGGTTTCAAACGCCACTATGTGTTCAATGTGTGTCTGCATTTTTTTCTGAGGCCTATGCAGTTTCTGTTCACTAAAGTAAACATCATTGGCACACGCGTGTCCTCTCGGTAGTGAACAAACAGTGTATCAGCTCATTTGTGATTTCGCCGCCACGAATACATCATTACATTTAGACAGAAATTACATTTTTGGGTGTATTATACCTTATTAATACGGTTTTTAACACTGAGCAATGTACATTTGAAGTCAGAATTATTAGCCCCCCTGTTTATTTTTCCCCAATTTCTGTTTAACAGAGAGATTTTTTTCAACACATTTCTAAACATAATAGTTTTAAGAACTCATTTCTAATAACTGATTTATTTTATCTTTGTCATGATGACAGTAAATAATATTTGACTAGATATTTTTCAATATACTTCTATACGGCTTAAAGTGACATTTGAAGGCTTAACTAGGTTAATTAGGTTAACTAGGCAGGTTAGGATAATTAGGCAAGTTACTGTATAACGATGGTTTGTTCTGTAGACTATTGAAAAAAATTTAGCTTAAAGGGGCTAATAATTTAAGAAATAATTTTGACCTTAAAATGGCTTTTAAAAAAATTCAAAACTGCTTTTTAAAACCAAAATAAAACAAATAAGACTTTCTCCAAAAGAAAAAACATTATCAGACATACTGTGAAAGTTTCCTTGCTTTGTTAAACATAATTTGGGAAATATTTAAAAATATATATATATATATTCAAATGGGGGGCTAATAATTCTGACTTCAACTGTATATAAAACAATGTGTAGACTTGTGCGACTGCCTTTATGCTTCTCTCCTGACCTTGAAAACATAATTGGCTGAATCGTAGAAAAGCTGAATTAAGATCGTGTGTAGGGTGGAATCGAGATCACGATCTTTTTTCGATTAATTGTGCAGCCCTAATACATGTACATACAAATATATATACATTTACATGCATATATACATAGATACACATATAGCTACATTTTCAACAATCTGTGTTGCTGAATGTTGTTGTTACTAAAGGCTTTTCAATTATTTTCACTTAAATTTTCAAGTGCCTTGGACTTATGATTTCGTTGTTAATCTTTATGAATTCCTTACCCAAAGAGGACTGACACATTAACTACCCCTTGTAAGGTCCAGCCAGTTAGTCCAATGACGGTGTCTACTGGTGGACGAAGGTTCACTGCATGTTCGGTCTTTCCAGTGCACAATGTTGATTTTGTTTAAATGTAACTCATGTCTGACTCCAATTTTAGTATGAGGTGGTTTGGAATATTAATATATTTATTGTCATTTTATCTGACTCCAATTATAAAACATTGATAATATTATTTTGTTTCTATTAATATTTTTTAGCTTATGATTGAATATTCTCTTCCATTCGATATTTTTTTTTTTTTATTCTCGTTCATTCAGATTCCTATAACATCCTGAGTCTTGTACCAGCCGAGTATACAATCTCTTAAACACAAGCATGTCAGTCTTGGTCATTAAACAGAGGCAATTAACCACTATTCTAAGAAGGCAGAACCCTACTTACTCAGTTTAGAATATTTGTTGTGTGGTCCCCATAGATCTGCTATCTACTAAATTAAAGCAAAACTATTTTTCATATAAGTTCAGCGATGAAGGCCGACCCACATTTAGATTGGTCTCAACAATACTTTGTTGTTCTAAATAGAAAACCCATTATTGGCCTTTTACAGTCTGAGTATACTTGAATTAATGCCAATGTGTTAGTAGTGCCACGCTGCTCTGTCTATAGTGTTTTAGTCCGTTACTAACCTGTACAGTGGCTTGTGGTGTTATGGATTTAACGTAATCTACTAGAGATAATAACACAAACTCTGTTTGAATAATTCAAAACATAACAATTTATTAGTCAGGTAAATGTATATTGTGCCAATTCATTCAGTCAATTCATAAACGATCAATACTAGACATCAAATTATCAAAGATAAATCTAAGATTAAAAGATTCATACCTGACACCAAAATATACATAACATGGAACATGAAGTTCCACGCTATGGGCTGATCTGGGTAACAGAATCGCGCCGAACATTTAGAAACTTTCCCTTAAGTAGTAAATCCAAGAATCCCCTCGAGGAAAAGGGTGTTTAGAATAACAATAGGCATTTGCATTTAGTGGAAGAGTTTCTGCCTATAGGAAAGGCACACCCTTCGCAGTGGTTCAAAAGATACCTGAAGTTATATATCTATTGTTTTGATTATGTCTATTTCTGAGGAAATGAGACCATTGTACCAGTCGCACTAAAAGTTGCAGATAAAGTGACTTGGATTAATATAGAAAATTTATACTTTGAAATGACCATTCTGTGTGAGTAGAGTGAGTAGGGGCTAAGTGAGCAAGGGGTGTTTCGGGAGATGTTACAAATGTAAATGGAGGAAAGGAGGGGAGCAAGTTTTCCCGCATTCCCACCTGGTGGGTTGTGGAGTCGATTGTCTGTGCTTTCAGCTCAAATTTGAATTGTCAAAGACATCAAAGTATTTGTGGTATCTCAAGTCTTACACCCTGAAGCACTTTTGGTTTGATTTGGGTTTAATAGGAAAGCATGTTTGACTATTCTTACCAATAAATCAATAAAAAATTATTTTAATCATAATAAATGATAACTGACTAAAATGCTTTTTTTATTTATGCATCAGAGCAGTGGATATTCAAATCACCATTTTTTAAATGAAGTACTAATATTACAAAGTTTAACTGAAATGAAAAAATGTATGAAGAATAATTTGTTTATTATTTTAATTTACTACGTAGCTGTTTTGTAAAAACGTGTATTTTATATAATTAAGTTACATATGATGGAAAAATTTATCCAAATATTAAAAAAGTTGAAATGCATGAAAAATTAAATATTACATACCAATAATAAAAAGAATGCAATATCAGTACCTCCCTATAAGCTTTTACAGGAAGATCCTATCCTTCTTTATTCTAATCAAAAATCTATTTCATTTAGCATTAAAATCGTCTCCGTCAAAGAGGGGTCGTGGGGGTCTGGCAGTGGGCAAATACTGTGGACCCGGAGCGGCCTGGTCTGCCAGCCAGCTGCCCTTCATGAGGGACGAAAACATCTACGACCTCAGAGGAGCCCGCAGCTTCCCCACACTGGAGGATGATGGTCAGTATTGTGGGAGTGTTTTTAGTTATTTTTATTTTTGTGTTTTTTGTTTTCGTTTCAAAATGTTAGTTTTAACGAATAAAGACATTTGGTTTTATTCATGCTGTTTATTTCACTTTATTGGGTTTATTTTTTTTATTTTTTTTATGTTTTATCTTGTCCATAGTTCATTTTAACTAAGCTAAAATACTGCTTTTTGTTTTGAATTTAATTTTGTTTGTATTTAGTCTGTAATTTTTGTAAAAAGATATCATTTGTTTTGTTTGGTGTTTTGCTTTATTTTATTTTTATTTTTTTCTATATTTACTTTTTAAAGTTCATTTATTTATTTTTTCAATTTTTTTTAGTCCTTGGTCAAAGTCAACCATCTCAACATTTTGAGGCTTGTTTTGAATGTTTTTTTGTTTTAATTTAGTCTGTCATGTTGACAACAAAGATAGTATTTGTTTTGTTTGGTGTTTTGTTTTATCTATTTTATTTTGTTCCATTTTTTTCTGTTTAGTTTAACTTTGTATTAAGTTCATTTGTTAAGTTTTTTGTATTTATTTTCATTTCTTACTCCTTAGTTCATGTCAGCGACCTCAAAAAATGTTTTGTTTTATTCTGTTTGTTTGTTTGATGTGTGATTTTTTTTTTTCTTATGTAGCTAAAAAATTTAAAAACCTCTTCAATACATTCTTCATTGTCCCCTGTTTGAGTCTCATTTTGTGAAAAAACAAAATCATGTTTTGTATTTTATTTCACTTTTTTTTTTAATCTTGTTTGCTGAGCTCTATTAGTCTTTCGTCACATGAAATGCCCTAATCAGTTGTAACAAATCTTGTCATAGTATATTTGTAAAGACCAAATTTACCATCTAATCACACTTACATATCAGTGAAGGTTCTGCATAAATGTGGAGAAGATTTACTCCAGCTATAGCAAGCATAGTATATTACATTTACTCCAGCTATAGCAAGCATAGTATATTACATTTACTCCAGCTATAGCAAGCATAGTATATTACATTTACTCCAGCTATAGCAAGCATAGTATATTACATTTACTCCAGCTATAGCAAGCATAGTATATTACATTTACTCCAGCTATAGCAAGCATAGTATATTACATTTACTCCAGCTATAGCAAGCATAGTATATTACATTTACTCCAGCTATAGCAAGCATAGTATATTACATTTACTCCAGCTATAGCAAGCATAGTATATTACATTTACTCCAGCTAAAGCAAGATGAAAATATGAATGAACATTCCAAGGTCACTCAAAAGAATAAGTACATCTTCCTGAAACATATAGAATCTCTGATAATCACTGTTTGTTTGTTTGTTTTGTTGTATTGTTTTATTTTTTTAAAGCTCTTAGAACATTTCTTCCAAATTTTGAATCATGATATTTAGAACATTTTCTATATCTGAAAATGACAATTGGTCAGGATAAAAAATATTTATTATTTGTTGTGAGTAAAAAATCTGAACAATTCCAGCAAATATTCATTTCTTAACTCTTCAAAGTTCAAACTTTGTGATTCTTTTGTGTAAAAATTAATCTAAACATTTCTGAAAACATGGCGTCTTTTAATTATTTTATGCAAAATAGCTCTAAATGACAGTTTAGATATTTTTAATTAGCAAGAAATGTCATCAGTAGTTTACAGAATAACACAAAAATATTGTTTTACTCAAACATTTAACTAGAAATTATGAATCAAAAGATACTGAGAATTGTCAAGGGGTCTCAATTTTTTTTTTCCGAATGATCCAACTTGTCCTTCATCTGAATGATTTTGGTCAAGTGTTTGCCTTCTGTCTGTATTAAGGTCGGGCGGATGTTCTTCCCTGCACTCCTCCTTCATTCGAGGAGGCCACCACAGCCTCCATCGCCACCACCCTCTCCTCCACCACCTCTCTGTCCATCCCTGAACGATCACCTTCGGACACCTCTGAACACCCGAGATACAGGTAACACACACACACACAACGACTGTCCTGCTCACACACTGCAGACTCACAGACAATGAGCTCTCTGTTCTCTTCTTCCACACAGGAGACACACACAATCCAGCCATGAAGAAACGTGAGTACAACAGAGATCAGGTTGACTGAAGTAAAACATTCTGCCACATTCTTATGCTGGCTTCATAACAGATATTAAATGAGGTGTTCATGCCTGTACTTGTCCATAGTTTATGTTGACTAAGCCAAAATACAACTACTAAAATGTTTTTGTTTGAATTTTATATTTTGTTTTGAAATGAGTTTTTTTTAAGACGATGCAACTGCGCGAAGATTAATGTAATGTTAAAGTCTGCTTAAATCAGGAGCTGCGACCGTTTGTTTATTACAGATTATTAAATTAAAAAACAATGGGCGTGTTTTTTCTACTGGGAGCTGATTGGCTGTAGTAAAGCAGGCATTTCATTTAGAAAGATCGAAGTTGGGAAGTTGGTTTTAGAATAGTTATTTGAACCTAACAGACTCCTCCTCCACCATTTCTGTTAGTTGTCAAAACTAACAGTTGGAGGGGCGTGGTTAAGTATGTTAGCCACGCCCAATACCTAAGATAGACATTATCTGAGAATTTAACTGAAAACAAACATTACATTTTTAGATTTCAATTTTAGATTACTTGGGGAAACTTTTTTTTCTTAATGGCATGCACAGATGAATTGTTCACAAAAAATAGCAACGTGAGCTACTAAAATTAATATTTAATTTGTACTAACGCGAAGTTAATGTCTAAACACGCCTTTATCTAATTTCACATTGTTGTTGCAGATGAAATATTACACAGAAAATAGATTTTTCCAATTGGCTAGATATTAATTAATAGTCATTCAAACTGCTTTACTGAAGCCGATAGTATGTAAATTGGGTTACAGCGGCACGTTTGCTACCAACACATAGAATTCACCTCAATCTGCTCAAGTTCAAATAATTAAACTCAAGCGACTTGCATGTGATGAAAAACATCTGCGAGTAAACTAGAGTAATGATTGCTCTGTCTGGGTTAGGGTTAGGACATTTGTTTTCTGTTTTTATTTGGTCTTTAGTTCAGTTTTTTTAAATGTTTTTAAAACTTGTGTGATTTCAGTTTTATTCAATTTGTTGGACATTTGTTTTCTGTTTTAATTTAGTCTTTCGTAAAGTTTCATTCATACATTTTCTTTTCGGCTTTATTAATGCCTTTATTAATCTGGGGTCGCCACAGCGGAATGAACCGCCAACTCATCCAGCATATGTTTTACGTAGTGGATGCCCTTCCATCTGCAACCCATCTCTTGGAAACATCCATACACTCTCATTCACACACATACAGACAGACGTTTGTTTTATTTAATTTGTTGGACAATTGTTTTCTGTTTTTATTTGGTCTTTAGTCTATTTTTTTTTTTTTTTTTTTTTTTTTTTTTTTTACAATTTTTGTTTAGTTTTTTGTTTTAAAAAGTTTTTTTTCTTTGTGTGTTTGTGTGATTTTTATTTATTTATTTTATTATTTTTATTTTTTTAATAATTTTTTTTGGATGTTTGTTTTCTGTTTTAATTTAGTCTTTAGTTAAATTTTTAACAATTAGATTTGTTTTGTTTCTTAAAAGTTTTGTTTTTTTTTTGTTTTTGTGTGTGATTTTTGTTTTATTCAGTTTGTTGGACATTTGTTTTCTGTTTTTATTTGGTCTTTGGTTGAGTTTTAAAAAATTGTTTAGTTTTTTGTTTTTAAAAGGTTTTGATTTCCTTTTGTGTGTGATTTTTGTTTTATTCAGTTTGTTGGACATTTGTTTTACTTGTGTTTATAGTTGTTTAAACTCAAGTAAATAGTTGTTTTTTATATAGTTTTGTTTTCTTTGTGTGTGTAATTTTTGTTTTATTCAACTTGTTTTTAATTTAATAAAAAATAAAAACGCTTTTATTCCAATTAAACTAAAAGTAATAAGGCTTTCTCAAGGAACAAAAAAATATTATAGAAAATACAGTGAAAATTTCCTTTTTCTGTTAAACATCACTTAGGAAAAATTAGTTAGTTGCCTGTAGTTCAATTTTTATTATCAGTCTTCACAGTGTGTACATTGCCAAAATGCTTTTCTTACTTAGATTGTTTGTTTCAAATATCTAAAACTTGTTAAATCATGTAGCATTTTCTATACAAGCCAAAAATATTGTCTCGTTTTAAGAAACGATATGACAAAGAAACAACATAATTAGTTGTTTTTCCTAATACAAGCAAAGTAATCTGCCAATCTTGTTTTTCCTTCTGATATAACATTATTTTGTTTACCCTATTGAAAGATTAAGCTTGTTTTCAGTGCTGTAGTGAATGTGGTTAGTCTGAGCCCCCTGCTGGTGTTATTGTAGTATGCAGGATGAAGACCAGCAGACCATTACGGTGGAGGTGGAAGTGGAAGGACGATATGATAGTGAACCCACACTCGTGGCTCCCCAGGTATCGCCTGAGATCAGGTACGCACTCCAAATTGAGCATCTACCTGTACAGTCATGACGAGTCAATTATAAACACAAAAATACACAAGTGTAAAGGAATTGTTTAAATGCGCTGTCACTGAATCAGGAGCATGTGGACGTAAGAGTAGAGGTGTCATGAGATTGAGGAATTGGACGTGTGCCACATTTAGCTGAGCTCACCTGGTGGGAAAACAACACTATGGCAATTGGCACAGAGCAACAGAGGCAAACAGGAATCACTTGATCATGCTGGCACAAAGTGCTCAAATGTCTTTGTGCTAGTCAGGGGTGTGGAAATATAAAAAACAGTTTCCAAAATGTTCGTTTTTTGATAATTATATGTGTTGTATTAATATCTAATTGTATTAAATAATTATATATGAAAATATATATAAAAATATATACAATTGAATTGAGAATTCTTAGCCCCCCTGATTTATTAGCCCCTGTTTAATAACTGATTTCTAATAACTGATTTATTTGATCTTTGTCATGATGAGAGTTAATAATATTTGACTAGATATTTTTCAAGACACTAATATTAAGCTTATAGTGACATTTAAAGTCTTAACTAGGTTAATTAGGCAGGTTAGGGTAATTAGGCAAGTTATTATATAGCGATGGTTTGTTCTGTAGACTATTGAAAAAAATATATTGCTTAAAGATGCTAATAATTTTGACCATAAAATGGTCTTTAAAAGAAATTTAAAAACTGCTTTTATTCTAGCCGAAATAAAACAAATAAGACTTTCTCCAGAAAAAAAAAATATTATTAAACATACTGTGAAAATTTCCTTGCTCTGTTAAACATCATTTAAGAAATATTTAAAAAATAATAATAATAAAATGGGGGTTTAATTATTCTGTAAATTTTGTTTCAACTATAAATAAATTTAATCTACAAAATGAATTAAAATAATAATGTAATTAGAATAGTATTAATTATACTAATAAGTATATAATAAATTTCCTCTTTTTTTATATTTATGGTGTATTTATTCGATTTTGTTTAGTCAGTCTTTGTTTTTCAATTTTTTTTCATTAGCAGGCACAATATGTTTTCCTTTTTTTGTGTTTTATTTATTCCTTAAAACATTATAAAAACTAATAGAAGAAATTAGTTAATAACATAAATTTTGTAAATAATATAATATAAAATATAAATAAAATAATATAAAATATTAATATAAAACATAATATAAAAATTATAGTTTATAGTTATAGTAATAGTTTATAAATAATACTAAAATTAAATGCAAATATAAAAGCTATTTTAAATAATTCTTATATAAAAGTATTCTAAAGTGTAAATGAAAAAATATATAAAAAAGACAAATCTAATTCAAAGTACTAACGAATGAAGCAACATTTATATATCATTAATTTTATAATCCAGACTGAAAAAAACTAACTAAAAACAAATGTAAAATATTAATAAACACTTTAATTTATGAATAAAAATACAATTACACTTACAAAGAGCCTCTTAAAATTTAGTGTACGTTTACACAAAAGCGATGTACTTGGTGTTTTTTTAGCAAAACAAATTGTGTTGAGAAGAAAGATTATTAAATTAGTTCTATTTCAACATCATTTGACAGTTTTGCCAGATGAACAGGCAAAACTATGATCCCTGATGATTTCAAAATAATGTTACTGTTTGTCATGTGTCCAGTGAAGCCGCAGAGATTCTTCCAGAAGCCTCGTCCTCCTCTGTCCCGGCGAGTCCCAGGATCATGGTGGAGTCTGATGGCGGCAGTCAGGCCTCAGGCTGTACGAGCAGAGCCTCGGTGGATGAGGAGGATGACGTGCCAATCACAGACATTTATTTTGTAAGCTGATCAATTTAACCAAACATTTCCTCAACATGCAAACATAAAATTTTTCATTTTAAAAGTAATTTTCCTTGAGAGCTTGGACATAAAATTTATATAAATATATGTAATAGGTTATGAGCACGCTTTGCAATAAGTTAGTTTATATATTCAAAAACATGAACTAACAATGAACAATACTTATACGGCTTTAATTAATCATAGTTCAACATTTATTAAAGCATTTTTAAAAACTGAATTTATGTTTGTTATCAATGCACTGCGAGTTAACATGAACTAACAGTGAACAACTCTATTTTTATTAACTAACACGAAGAAATACTGTGATAAATCTATTGTTTATTGTTTGTTCATAACATAACTAATACAACAATGTTGTAAAGTGCTACCTAAGTTTCTTCTAACATAGTAAATTTACTTAAAGTACATTTTTAATGTAAGCTTCAGAAATTGGAGCTTGGAATATTTAATGGAACATTTTTAACAATAAAGTTAACATGACTGTAAATTAAACATTTATAACAATAAACACAACATTGTAACAATAAACACCATTTATAAAAAATAATAAACCCATTTGTAACAATAAAGAAATTTGTAATAAATAATAAACATTTGTAACAATTAAAACATTTGTAACAATATTTGTAATAAAATTTGTAATAAAAACACAACATTTGTAACAAACATATTTGTAAGATTAAACAAAATTTGTAATAAACACATTTGTAAAAATTGGCGACATTTGTAACAATAAATGCAACATTTGTAACAAACACATTTGTAATAAATAATAAACATTTGTTACAATAAACATATTTTAACAATAAATGCAACATTTGCAACAATAAACAACATTTGGAACAATATAAACAACATTTGAAACAATAAACAACATTCAATAAACAACATTTGAAACAATATAAACAACATTTAAAACAATAAACAACATTTGAAACAATAAACAACATTTGGAACAATATAAACAACATTTGAAACAATACACAACATTTGAAACAATATAAACAACATTTGAAACAATAAACAACATTTGAAACAATATAAACAACATTTGAAACAATAAACAACATTCAATAAACAACATTTGAAACAATATAAACAACATTTGAAACAATAAACAACATTTGGAACAATATAAACAACATTTGAAACAATACACAACATTTGAAACAATATAAACAACATTTGAAACAATAAACAACATTTGGAACAATAAACAACATTTGAAACCATATAAACAACATTTGAAACAATACACAACATTTGAAACAATAAACAACATTTGTAACAATAAACAACATTCAATAAACAACATTTGAAACAATATAAACAACATTTGAAACAATAAACAACATTTGTAACAATAAACAACATTCAATAAACAACATTTGAAACAATATAAACAACATTTGAAACAATAAACAACATTTGGAACAATAAACAACATTTGTAACCATATAAACAACATTTGAAACAATACACAACATTTGAAACAATAAACAACATTTGTAACAATAAACAACATTCAATAAACAACATTTGAAACAATAAACAACATTTCAAACAATAAACAGCATTTGAAACAATAAACAGCATTTGAAACAATATAAACAACATTTGAAACAATAAACAACATTTGGAACAATAAACAACATTTGAAACCATACAAACAACATTTGAAACAATATAAACAACATTTGAAACAATAAACAACATTCAATAAACAACATTTGAAACAATATAAACAACATTTAAAACAATAAACAACATTCAATAAACAACATTTGAAACAATATAAACAACATTTAAAACAATAAACAACATTTGAAACAATAAACAACATTCAATAAACAACATTTGAAACAATATAAACAACATTTGAAACAATAAACAACATTTGAAACAATAAACAACATTCAATAAACAACATTTGAAACAATATAAACAACATTTGAAACAATAAACGACATTTGGAACAATAAACAACATTTGAAACCATATAAACAACATTTGAAACAATACACAACATTTGAAACCATATAAACAACATTTGAAACCATATAAACAACATTTGAAACAATATAAACAACATTTGAAACAATATAAACAACATTTAAAACAATAAACAACATTTGAAACAATAAACAACATTTGGAACAATATAAACAACATTTGAAACAATAAACAACATTTGAAACAATAAACAACATTTGAAACAATAAACAACATTCAATAAACAACATTTGAAACAATATAAACAACATTTGAAACCATATAAACAACATTTGAAACAATACACAACATTTGAAACCATATAAACAACATTTGAAACAATATAAACAACATTTGAAACAATATAAACAACATTTGAAACAATATAAACAACATTTAAAACAATAAACAACATTTGAAACAATAAACAACATTTGAAACAATACACAACATTTGAAACAATAAACAACATTCAATAAACAACATTTGAAACAATATAAACAACATTTGAAACAATATAAACAACATTTGAAACAATAAACAGCATTTGAAACAATAAACAGCATTTGAAACAATATAAACAACATTTGAAACAATAAACAACATTTGAAACAATAAACAACATTCAATAAACAACATTTGAAACAATAAACAACATTTGAAACAATATAAACAACATTTGAAACAATATAAACAACATTTGAAACAATAAACAACATTCAATAAACAACATTTGAAACAATATAAACAACATTTGAAACAATAAACAACATTTGGAACAATAAACAACATTTGAAACCATATAAACAACATTTGAAACAATACACAACATTTGAAACAATATAAACAACATTTGAAACAATATAAACAACATTTGAAACAATACACAACATTTGAAACAATAAACAACATTTGTAACAATAAACAACATTCAACAAACAACATTTGAAACTATAAACAACATTTGAAACAATAAACAACATTTGAAACAATATAAACAACATTTGAAACAATAAACAACATTTGAAACAATAAACAACATTCAATTAAAAACATTTGAAACCATATAAACAACATTTGAAACAATAAACAACATTTGGAACAATAAACAACATTTGAAACCATATAAACAACATTTGAAACAATATAAACAACATTTGAAACAATAAACAACATTCAATAAACAACATTTGAAACAATATAAACAACATTTGAAACAATACACAACATTTGAAACAATATAAACAACATTTGAAACAATATAAACAACATTTGAAACAATATAAACAACATTTGAAACAATACACAACATTTGAAACAATAAACAACATTTGTAACAATAAACAACATTCAACAAACAACATTTGAAACTATAAACAACATTTGAAACAATAAACAACATTTGAAACAATATAAACAACATTTGAAACAATAAACAACATTCAACAAACAACATTTGAAACTATAAACAACATTTGAAACAATAAACAACATTTGAAACAATATAAACAACATTTGAAACAATATAAACAACATTTGAAACAATAAACATTTGAAACAATAAACAACATTTGAAACAATAAACAACATTCAATTAAAAACATTTGAAACCATATAAACAACATTTGAAACAATAAACAACATTTGGAACAATAAACAACATTTGAAACCATATAAACAACATTTGAAACAATATAAACAACATTTGAAACAATAAACAACATTCAATAAACAACATTTGAAACAATATAAACAACATTTAAAACAATAAACAACATTTGAAACAATAAACAACATTTGGAACAATATAAACAACATTTGAAACAAACAACATTTGAAACAATACACAACATTTGAAACAATAAACAACATTCAATAAACAACATTTGAAACAATATAAACAACATTTGAAACAATAAACGACATTTGGAACAGTAAACAACATTTGAAACCATATAAACAACATTTGAAACAATACACAACATTTGAAACAATAAACAACATTTGTAACAATAAACAACATTCAATAAACAACATTTGAAACAATATAAACAACATTTGAAACAATAAACAACATTTGGAACAATAAACAACATTCAATAAACAACATTTGAAACAATATAAACAACATTTGAAACAATAAACAACATTTGGAACAATAAACAACATTCAATAAACAACATTTGAAACAATATAAACAACATTTGAAACAATATAAACAACATTTGAAACCATATAAACAACATTTGAAACAATAAACAACATTTGTAACAATAAACAACATTCAATAAACAACATTTGAAACCATATAAACAACATTTGAAACAATACACAACATTTGAAACAATAAACAACATTTGTAACAATAAACAACATTCAATAAACAACATTTGAAACAATATAAACAACATTTGAAACAATAAACAACATTTGGGACAATAAACAACATTTGTAACCATATAAACAACATTTGAAACAATACACAACATTTGTAACAATAAACAACATTCAATAAACAACATTTGAAACAATAAACAACATTTGAAACAATAAACAGCATTTGAAACAATATAAACAACATTTGAAACAAACAACATTTGGAACAATAAACAACATTTGAAACCATATAAACAACATTTGAAACCATATAAACAACATTTGAAACAATATAAACAACATTTGAAACAATATAAACAACATTCAATAAACAACATTTGAAACAATATAAACAACATTTGAAACAATATAAACAACATTCAATAAACAACATTTGAAACAATATAAACAACATTTAAAACAATAAACAACATTCAATAAACAACATTTGAAACAATATAAACAACATTTAAAACAATAAACAACATTTGAAACAATATAAACAACATTTGAAACAAACAACATTTGAAACAATAAACAACATTTGGAACAATATAAACAACATTTGAAACAATAAACAACATTTGAAACAATACACAACATTTGAAACAATAAACAACATTCAATAAACAACATTTGAAACAATATAAACAACATTTGAAACAATAAACGACATTTGGAACAATAAACAACATTTGAAACCATATAAACAACATTTGAAACAATACACAACATTTGAAACAATATAAACAACATTTGAAACAATATAAACAACATTTCAAACAATAAACATTTGAAACAATAAACAACATTTGAAACAATAAACAACATTCAATTAAAAACATTTGAAACCATATAAACAACATTTGAAACAATAAACAACATTTGGAACAATAAACAACATTTGAAACCATATAAACAACATTTGAAACAATATAAACAACATTTGAAACAATAAACAACATTCAATAAACAACATTTGAAACAATATAAACAACATTTAAAACAATAAACAACATTTGAAACAATAAACAACATTTGGAACAATATAAACAACATTTGAAACAATAAACAACATTTGAAACAATACACAACATTTGAAACAATAAACAACATTCAATAAACAACATTTGAAACAATATAAACAACATTTGAAACAATACACAACATTTGAAACAATAAACAACATTTGTAACAATAAACAACATTCAATAAACAACATTTGAAACAATATAAACAACATTTGAAACAATAAACAACATTTGTAACAATAAACAACATTCAATAAACAACATTTGAAACAATATAAACAACATTTGAAACAATAAACAACATTTGGAACAATAAACAACATTCAATAAACAACATTTGAAACAATATAAACAACATTTGGAACAATAAACAACATTTGAAACCATATAAACAACATTTGAAACAATATAAACAACATTTGAAACAATAAACAACATTTGAAACAATAAACAGCATTTGAAACAATAAACAACATTTGAAACAATAAACAGCATTTGAAACAATAAACAGCATTTGAAACCATATAAACAACATTTGAAACAATAAACAACATTTGTAACAATAAACAACATTCAATAAACAACATTTGGAACAATAAACAACATTTGAAACAATATAAACAACATTTGAAACAATACACAACATTTGAAACAATAAACAGCATTTGAAACAATAAACAGCATTTGAAACCATATAAACAACATTTGAAACAATAAACAACATTTGAAACAATAAACAACATTTAATAAACAACATTTGAAACAATAAACAACATTCAATAAACAACATTTGAAACAATATAAACAACATTTGAAACAATAAACAACATTTGAAACAATATAAACAACATTTGAAACAATATAAACAACATTTGAAACAATACACAACATTTGAAACAATAAACAACATTTGTAACAATAAACAACATTCAATAAACAACATTTGAAACTATAAACAATATTTGAAACAATATAAACAACATTTGAAACAATAAACAACATTCAATAAACAACATTTGAAACAATATAAACAACATTTAAAACAATAAACAACATTTGAAACAATAAACAACATTTGAAACAATATAAACAACATTTAAAACAATAAACAACATTTGAAACAATAAACAACATTTGGAACAATATAAACAACATTTGAAACAATACACAACATTTGAAACAATATAAACAACATTTGAATCAATCAACAACATTTGGAACAATAAACAACATTTGAAACCATATAAACAACATTTGAAACAATACACAACATTTGAAACAATAAACAACATTTGTAACAATAAACAACATTCAATAAACAACATTTGAAACAATATAAACAACATTTGAAACAATAAACAACATTTGTAACAATAAACAACATTCAATAAACAACATTTGAAACAATATAAACAACATTTGAAACTATAAACAACATTTGGAACAATAAACAACATTTGAAACAATAAACAACATTTGAAACAATATAAACAACATTTGAAACAATAAACAACATTTGAAACAATAAACAACATTTGAAACTATAAACAACATTTGAAACAATAAACAACATTTGAAACAATAAACAACATTTGAAACAATATAAACAACATTTAAAACAATAAACAACATTTGAAACAATATAAACAACATTTGAAACAATACACAACATTTGAAACAATATAAACATTTGAAACAATAAACAACATTTGAAACAATAAACAACATTTGAAACAATAAACAACATTCATTAAACAACATTTGAAACAATATAAACAACATTTGAAACAATAAACAACATTCAATAAACAACATTTGAAACCATATAAACAACATTTGAAACAATATAAACAACATTTGAAACAATAAACAACATTTGAAACAATAAACAACATTCATTAAACAACATTTGAAACAATATAAACAGCATTTGAAACAATAAACAACATTTGAAACAATAAACAACATTCATTAAACAACATTTGAAACAATATAAACAACATTTGAAACAATAAACAACATTTGAAACAATAAACAACATTCAATAAACAACATTTGAAACCATATAAACAACATTTGAAACAATAAACAACATTTGAAACAATAAACAACATTTGAAACAATATAAACAACATTTGAAACAATAAACAACATTTGAAACAATAAACAACATTCAATAAACAACATTTGAAACAATATAAACAACATTTGAAACAATAAACAACATTTGAAACAATAAACAACATTCAATAAACAACATTTGAAACAATATAAACAACATTTGAAACAATAAACAATATTTGAAACAATAAACAACATTTGAAACCATATAAACAACATTTGAAACAATACACAACATTTGAAACAATATAAACAACATTTGAAACAATAAACAACATTCAATAAACAACATTTGAAACAATATAAACAACATTTGAAACAATATACAACATTTGAAACAATATAAACAACATTTGAAACCATATAAACAACATTTGAAACAATAAACAACATTTGAAACAATAAACAACATTTGAAACCATATAAACAACATTTGAAACAATACACAACATTTGAAACAATATAAACAACATTTGAAACAATAAACAACATTCAATAAACAACATTTGAAACAATATAAACAACATTTGAAACAATAAACAACATTTGAAACCATATAAACAACATTTGAAACAATACACAACATTTGAAACAATATAAACAACATTTGAAACAATAAACAACAATATAAACAACATTTGAAACAATACACAACATTAGAAACAATAAACAACATTCAATAAACAACATTTGAAACAATATAAACAACATTTGAAACAATAAACAACATTTGGAACAGTATAAACAACATTTGGAACAATATAAACATTATTTGGAACAATAAACAACATTTGAAACAATATAAACAACATTTGGAACAATAAACAACATTTGGAACAATATAAACAACATTTGGAACAATAAACAACATTTGGAACAATAAACAACATTTGAAACTATATAAACAACATTTGTAACAATAAACAACATTTGAAACAATATAAACAACATTTGAAACAATACACAACATTTGAAACAATAAACAACATATGTAACAATAAACAACATTTGAAACAATATAAACAACATTTGAAACAATAAACAACATTTGTAACAATAAACAACATTTGAAACAATATAAACAACATTTGGAACAATAAACAACATTTAGAACAATATAAACAACATTTGGAGCAATATAAACAACATTTGGAACAATAAACAACATTTGTAACAATAAACAACATTTGTAATAATAAACAACATTTGTAACAATAAACACAACCTTTGTAACACTGAATGATTTTATATTTCTTATGGTGAATCATTTGAAACTGATTTGGAAAATTATACGGAACACGTTTCAGTTCAACATTTAGAACATTAAACAGAATGTGCTTTTTTACCATTAAATTGAACATTTATTTGGAACATTAAATGGAACATTCAAAACATTAAATGAAAAATTTGAAAGCTGAAAATGTTACATTTTTGACACACACTTGACTATTTTGGCCCATCACAATGCACATCGCAAACCTAGCCAATCAGAGCACACGTGGCTTTTTGGAAGGCAAAGCTTTGTAAAACGTCAAATAATTTAGTGTACCCAGTTAACGTAAAAATGCCTTTTGAAAAACCTGTCATGTCCTTTTGAAACTTTGAATAACACCAACATGAATGACAACACACACAGATGTGAGTGTGCATCTGCAGGGATTTCTCCAATAACAGCCAAGAAAAACAGAAGAATGTGGACCATTATCGTTTTTTCAGACCCATTGAGGTCTTTAACTCGGCCGTGTGCTGAAAAGAGGCCTATTGACTGTTGAATTATTCATCATTAACACTCTGCACCAGCTGCTCTCTCATCTTATTAATGGAGCTGTCAGTGTTTTCATTTCTCCACCGCTAACAGCCCTTCATCTCCTTCATTACTCTTCTGCCATCTTTCACTGTCTGTCTGTCCATCTCTCCTTTCTTTCTCTGCGTCAACTAAGTTCTGTGATGGCAGCGTCCGTGTTTGTCCGCCCGTCACACACAGAAGAAGGCATATTGTAAGTTATTTGTTTTGTTTTGTGAACGCGACATTTAGAAGTAGTTTTAGAATTAAAGCTAGTTTCTGAAATTTCCTGTGTCTTTACAACTGAACAGCTTGTTTTGTTGGTGTTGTGCTTTTATAGGAAAAGTTTAATGCTGAATTAAGTTATTCTTCAGTAGAATATGAACGATTTTTAGCTGACACTTTAGTCCTTTAGGATTCATCATGTACATGTCAATGGTTACCGACACTTTCACAGTATAAATAATAAAATATATTCATAAACAGACAAAACAATATTAAATTAGCTCTTTATTAAATTTGATTATTAAATTAAAAGAAAATTAGCTACAAAACAAGCTTTTATATCCCATTGTGAAGTGGTTCTAATACAGATTAGAAGATTTCAGAAAGAAAAATCTCATTCGCTGATTAAAGAAGTTATAGTATAAATGATTTTTGCTATGAAATTTCACAATAAAATTAGCCAAGAATTGCATGTAACATGACCATAATCGTACAATTTTGAACAAATAAAAAAGCATGTTAAATAATTATTTATTAAATTCAATTCAAATTTACTTCTATTTTTACAATGTACATTGGCAGCTAATATATACACTCAAACCTTGATATACAGTTTTTCAACACATTTCTAAACATAATAGTTTTAATAACTAATGTTTAATAACTGATTTATTTTATCTTTGTCATGATGACAGTAAATAATATTTGACTAGATATTTTTCAATATGCTTCTATACAGCTTAAAGTGACATTTAAAGACTTAACTAGGTTAATTAGGCAGGTTAGAGTAATTAGGCAAGTTATTGTATAACGATGGTTTGTTCCGTAGAGTATCAGAAAAAAATTTAGCTTAAAGGGGCTAATAATTTTGACCCTAAAATGGCATTTAAAAATTAAAAACTGCTTTTATTCTAGCCGAAATCAAACAAATAAGACTTTCTCCAGAAGAAAAAATATTATCAGACATACTGTGAAAATTTCCTTGCTCTGTTAAACATCATTTGGGAAATATTTCAAAAAGAGAAAATCGAAATCAAAGGGGGGGTGATAATAATGACTTCAACTCTATATCAAGGTTATAATAGTTTAGAATTTTTCATTAGTTTTAGTTTTTATTATTATTATTTTTGTTTTCAAATTCAGTTTTTTTTAGTTTTTAGAGGCAGATTTACTAGTTTTGATTAGTTTCTATATTTTGAAATTGTTTAGTTTTAGTTATTATTAGTTTCAGTATTAGTTTTAGGTGCAAGATACAAAATCATCAGAATATTGTATAATAACTCACCCAAAGATACATTTTTGGAACCTGTTTTCAGAGGACACATCAACACTACCATCTATCATCCTCAAACTCAAATGCAATAGCCCACAAGATAGCAGGCCTAAGTACCGTTCAAGGTGCAAGATACACAGTATGATGGAAAGTTCAGATCTTTTCCATGAACCAGATCTTTCGTGACAATCCTCCCATGTTAGGACTTAAGTTCAGTCAGTTAAAACATCGCCATGATCTGAAAAGTTTCTTAAATGTAATTTTTGCAACTCAACTGAAGCATCATTCACTTATTTAAATGTCATTATGACCTTCTGTTATGAAATTAGCTTTTTTTCACCAGATCCTCTCATTTAAGCTCTCGGTTTACCTGCGCTGCAGTTCTTCAAGTTTAGTTCAGTCAAATGTCATGGACTGTTTGTGTTTGATTCACTGAATCACACGCGCATTATTCTCAAATCCAATCTCTTGTGTTCTGTTCTAATAACTGAATAACACTGGAATTTGTTTATTTCGAGTCAGAGGGGGGTATCATGCATGTAAAAAAGTAAGTCTTTATGGATAAGAGTGCTTACTGGAGACGCAAATAGTTTCAAATGGTTCAGTTCGATTTGGTGAACTAGTTCTAGTCACTTAGAGGATCCGGTTAAAAAGAATGATTCTTTCGCGATCACTAATACAGAAATGAAACTCATTATTGTGTTAAATCAATACTTTTAAGTGTCTGCTCGGGTCGTATTTAATGTTCTCATCGTGCTGCTGTCATGTCCAGTCCTTGTTTTTGTCGCGGGAGCAACAGCAAGGACTGACTGGAGGAGGACCGGCTTGATCTGGCCAATGACAGCAGAATTACAGACTCCGATGTGCCATACGGGTCAAACACAGAGCGTAAAACTGGCATCGTTTACGTTTTAAGTAATAAATACATTTGCAAAGACTGAATCAAATGATGTTTTTGCTATCGTTTTTATTTTCTTCACTTTCAAAGCTTAATACTGTTTAAAGTACAGAAGTCATTCATTTGACTATGAAAATCCAGATTTACATTTGCAAAAAGAAAATTGCCATCAAAAATGAAGCACACATTTAACACATACAGGGCTGGACATTACCTTTTTTGATCACCAGCCACTGTGGCTAGTAGTTTTCCAACATTACTACTCACCATTTTCACTAGCCACAATTGTAGTTGGGAAAATATATTTTATACACATAAATATCACTGTGACATGTTAAAATGACTTGATTTAGATTTTGCGTCTCCACATGCCTCCTCATTCATTTCACTTATTGTGTGTCGTATATGAGCTTGCTCAATAATCATGAGCATATGGGTCAGGGTTTCATAGTATTAGTATTAGTTTTTATTTCACATCATTTTCAGAGAGATTTACCAAATTTATCTCTGACCACAGCAAACATAAACAATTAATTATTTCTTAGCCACAAATTTTAAATGTGTCAAAACAAGCGAAATATAGCTGTATACTATACTTTTTATTTTAAACATATGCACAGTAATCTGTCCTGGCTAAAGATCACCAGATACTACACATAAATGGGGAGTTAATCTCTCATTAAAGCAATGTTATTGTAAAAAAAATGATAATTACAATGTAAAAACATACCGTGTGATAATAAAAGGATGATCACACACACACACACACACACACACGCACACGCACACACACACACACACACACACACACACGGGTAATGTTAGACCCATAAATAATCTGTTCAACGAATGGTTAAAACGAAAGCAACTGGCGCTGCTTACAATAAGTCAACTCTGGAAATCTTGAAAGCAGCACGACTGTGGGTGCACGTTCATTTGTCTAGTCTATTTGAAAGAGAACCGATCGCATCAGTTGTGTTTCTAGACACAGTTGCTTCACGAAAGGGAACGGGAGCGTGCACGTGTTGTAAACAGTCGCGCGCATCACCTCAGCTGTTAGCATGAGTGATTATCCTCTTATTCGGTATTCACATGCTTTGCTCGCACGAAGTTGCGAACGCAATTACTTTTTTCAGTCGTGTTGCTTCTCAATTCTAAGATCGCCTTTGCATGCATATTGGACCATCCTTATTGTCGAACCCTGCTTTTAAGAATTGTTATCTGGGAAAATTATTTTCAACCAGCCGAAGTGGCTAGTGGGAGTGTCTGTCTTACCCGCCACTTGGAAATCTACCCGCATTTGGCGGAATGTAAAGCCCTGAACACATACATTATTAATCACTCCCAATAAATGTTTACTAATGTCCATCTCTAGCCACTGTGTTTTTAAAGTCTTTCTTTACATGACAGCGATGCACATACAAATATTGCTTTTAAATGTATTCATGTTTTACGCGTAATAGACTAAATACACTGTATTACGTATCCCAGGCCAGTAGATGGCGACTTCACTTTGTAAATAAA
This sequence comes from Danio aesculapii, assembly GCF_903798145.1. Classification (NCBI taxonomy): domain Eukaryota; kingdom Metazoa; phylum Chordata; class Actinopteri; order Cypriniformes; family Danionidae; genus Danio; species Danio aesculapii. The sequence goes on along the minus strand of NC_079456.1, from coordinate 18,086,713 downwards.
CACCATTAATCTGTGCACAGATGTAGTTGTTTAGGTATCTGCACGTGACTATAGATTGAAGCGTTTTACAACATTGTTTTTAATTTTAAATATAATTAAAACAGAGACGTTATAGTAGGTGCTTTCAAAAAACAACATGTACTTCAAAACCCATTTTCATTTTCCCGACCCATTAAAATGTTAAAATCGATGACACACTTATATTCCTCTCTGCCACTCTTGTTTTCCTGTCTTTCCTCCTCTCTGGCACGCTCTGCTGTACTGCTGGTGTAACTGCAGCCTCCAGAAGACAAAAGCTGGGTTTATTCTCCTCTGCATTTCAGCTCAGGGCCTAAAACCCTGCCTGAGGACAAAGGGGAAAGTGAAACAGTAAGTGTGCGTTGTGTTGTTGATCGTCTTCAGTTCACGGTTCGTGATGTTGATGGTCGCAACCCTTTTTACCATGTCCCAACAGTAATCGGACCTCAGGAGAAGGGCAGCTAAAGGTTTGGACTCTTCAGATGAATCATGTCGGACGGACGCTGCTGTCAGATGTTTCCGCAACTGCTTCATCTTCATCGTCCTGTCATCTATTCCACAAACAGAAGCAAGCGAGTGGTAATGCCATTGTTTAGAGGTATTTATAAGTAATATTGAAAGCTTTTGTTTGATTGTGTTATGTTTGTTTATTTTATTAAGTACTGTGAAAGGTGTTCATCCAACTATGTTCTGGGACTCAAGACTCTTCCATTGGCAATTTGTATTATTTTTATTTATTTTGGAGGTAGGCTATGAGACTTGTTGACAGAATATATGTATTTGTATGCTTTTGTTTTAGTTTGGTTATAGGCATTGTTACGAAATTGTGAATTCGAGAACAGTTCATGTGAATAGGTTGCAGTTTCTGCTAATTTAATGTTTTGGGAAGGATTTTATGGAAGCTTGTTTCTGCCACGAAAAAAAAAAAAATCTCAATTTAAACTATATCTTGCAAGTTCAGTTCTGCACAAGCAATATATTTGCCATTGGGAATGAACAATTTAGACTATTTTAATTGTGGCTGCATCATGCAACTTGTAAACATCCGATTTTAGGTTTATAGCTTGAATTTTTCATAAAAATGTTCAAATTGCGGGAAACCCTGTAAATGCACAATTGTGAGAAATAGTCGCAATTCTGTTTGCTAATTTGAATCTCGCAATTTTAACTTGCACACATCCAAATTCATGTTAGTCTTGCATTATTCAGAAAAAAAAAGTTCAAGGTGTGATTCTGTCAACTCTAAATTGCAAGAAACAATTCCGATTGGTCTGGAGTTTGTATCTCAGTTTATGCTAAACAGTTTAAAATTGTGAAGTATAAACTTAAAAAAACTGTAAGATAAGTGAGAGAAACAAAAAAAGTTTTTTTTTTTTTTTTAGATTTTCACAAATTGCACTTTTATATTTCCCAATTTCAACTTGTAAACATCCACTTTCATGTCTATTTTGCATTTTAAAAATGCACCATAACACAAACTCAAGTGGTACTCACTGCAGAGCCACTTGGGCAGAGCTTGAGCTCCAGCTCCTCCTCCTTTGCACTTCTACAAGTGATGTCACTGGGGGTTAGGGGTGGGGTGGGTGTACGCATTTAAACAGCTTATAGGAGGAGGAGTTGGAGCTCAAGTGGCTCTGCAGCGAGCAGTGTCTCTGTAAACTTGCAATTGTGAGAAATAGTTGCAATTTTAATTCTGTCTTGTTTTTTTGTTTGTTTGTTTTTTTATTCAAATGCATTTGTGTGAGTCATAATTCTGATTGCAACTTTGTATCTCACAATTTTAGCTCATAAATTTGCTTTCAGGAGTTTGCATCACAGGTCTGAGAAAACGATAAATAAAAAAATTGTGCAATATAAACGGAGTACATTGACATAAGTCAGACACGAACAGAATTCTGACACACAAAAATCTTGCAATTTTGGCTTTTAATTCTCCTCAGAATTGGGAGCTGTGTGTCTACTGTATAAACTGACATCTATAAACTCAGAATTCTGAGGAAAAAAAAGTTACATATAAACTCAAATGAAAGGAAATAATGTTGAAATTCTGAGAAAATACAAAGTGGATTGTGAAATGTAAACCTATATAATATATAATCCTGTAAAACTTGGTTTGTTTCTATTGGTTTATCAGAAAGAAAGAACCAGCAATAGTGTGTGCAGTGTTTGAGATTGGTGAACGTGCAACAAGTGTAATGTGTGAAATTCGCCAACAACCAAAGTCCATTCTTTCCGTTTTAATTTAGAAATGGAGTTCAACAGTGGATAGAAATGGTTTTTATACATTTCATTGTCCAAACAAGTTATTTAGAACACTTAAATCCATTAATATCATCAGGATCTAATTATAAAGAGATGTTAAATCAGAAGACGGGACCAAACTTGTGTTGGAGGCCAAATATCACAATCATTTCACCACAGAAATATTGATGGTCAGTTGTATATCAACATGTGTAGGCTGTGCGTGTGTTTGTGGTTGCGAGTGTGAAAATGTGCGACACTGATTCTTATAACGTGCAGTGGCCAGTTGCTATTTGATATTGCTGTCGTATCTGAAGCGACTACTACAGCAATATATCTGTAAAGTGTAGCACACGCATATTTCAGTTGCCTTATATTTTTGCCAACCTATAGTTAGAAAAATACTCACCAACTCAGTCTCTCTTTCTCCCACCCAATGATAGTGTCTTAGAGAATTTGTATATAGATATTTAAATACATATAAATTATATTTGAAATGTTTTGAGGGTTTATTTCACACGAGTGGCTTGCAGAAACCCACCCATTCTTCCAGCCGTTTTTTTTTTTGTATCACGTGTAAACCTCACAGTTGGGAGTGTAAAGTCTGTACTGTCTCAGACATACAATTGTATCAATCGCTTGCTCTTCCAACAATTGAGCTGTTTTGTGTGTATGTGGTCAAAAGAAAAACTTGCTGTGTGCCCCCCTTTTAAGCAAGAGCATGGCAAAATGTGAGTATTTACATTGATGTACAGCATAGACATTTACCTCTATGAAGAAGACCACCACCAATGGACTGATGTGTGTACATTTTGTTCAGAACCTTCAAATAAACACAACTTGATTGACTTGGTTTTTTGTTTTTAAATGAGGAGATATCCAGGTCTAATGATCTGAAGAGAACCACACAACACCGAGTGCTTCTGTTCTCAACACAGATTTATTAGCAAACCTTTAACAAAGGCAATTTGTTAGAAAGCATCACAATAAAAAGTGGGGAGAAAAACTAAATTTGGTCTCTAAAAAGTCATAAACCTAAAAGTGTACCATTTGGCACAAATACAAATATGTAACTGACAAATAACCTGGAAAGCATAGTGTATGTGGGTGGAGGGAATCGAATATGGAAGGCAAAGAAGGGAGGATTACGCATTTCTGTCAATCCTGACGTCAATCTCTCTGCCGTTGAGCCGGTAGCCGTTCATGGTGCGACAGGCTCGCTCAGCGGTCTCAGGATTGTCAAAGCGCACCACACCACAGCCCTTAGACTTCCCGTTCTCCATCTTTATATCTGCATACTGAACCATGCCTGGAAAAACGCACAGAACGTACATTACAAATGTTGACAATAGAAGTCTGGGTTAAGTAGGACTGGAAAGACGTCTCACCACAGGAATTAAAAGTGTCCTTCAACATCTTCCAGGTGAAGTCAAAGGGAAGCTGGGGAAAACAAAAATTCATTATCAAAGAGTGTACCCAAACCTCTTTTCCTGACTGATGATGCAACAAAGGCTGTGTGGGCCGGCACAAAATAGTGACTGTTCTCACTTTCTAATCAAATCCTGCTTAAAATTAACTTGTTTGTTCTCACCAGTCAATCATCATCACGAGTTAGAACAGTTCTGAATACTTTCTTATTGACTTTGGGCAAGAAATGTAACTGAAGATAATGTATCAACATCATAGAAGCAGATCAGTTTACAACTGACGAAAAGGTGTAAATTAGTTCAGTCTCAATTGTAAAATGTAGTTAAAACAGAATACAACTTTAACTACATTCAACATTTGATGTGGTTCCAAAAAAGTGATCACTATCAAAGTTGTCAAACTAGTAAACACCACCTATTGTTTAAAAACCGTTTTGATCCACTTCAAATTAGTGTTGACACGATACTGGAATTTAGTACCAAGCGATACCAAAATTCTAAAATGTCCATTTCCCGCTAAAATTTAAGCGCATACAGCTGATTGCCTACTGTGTTCACATGCTCAACAAAAATGACTGTGATTGGCCTTGAAGGTCATCAGTTCACCAAACTCACCGCTGTTTACTGAGTGGAACCACAGATACAGGAATACTGAAGTGTTTCGAAGTCACATCAATCAGCTGGTTTGTCTATAAGCTGATGAATCGTGGCTTTAAATTGCTCCACTCCGTAAAACAGTGGTGAGTTTGGTGAACTGAAGACCTTCACAGCCAATCACAGTCATTTCTGTTGAGCTCAACAGTGCTCAAATGTTAGCAGGAAATTGACGTTTTTAAATTCCAGTATCATGACAACCCTACTTCAAATGTTGACTATTGTCTGCTATTGGCCACCAGATTCGGTTTTAAACTTGCTCACCGTGTAGCGTTATTAATTAAATATACAAGTGCATGCACACAACAATATTAGTGCCGCTTTTCTTGGTTTAATACTTCCCTACAGTAATACCCAATAATAAGAACACTGTTTGCTTACATTTCTGACAAAAATCTGGCAGCCCTTCCTGGCATTGGCTCCACCAGACCCTGGTCCTCCTCCTTGCCCAGACCCGCCGAATGGAGAACCGAAGTTACCACGGTCCATGTCTCCAGGCCTGTCAAACTGACCACCGATGCCACCGGAGCCCATTCGATCCATGCTGGAGCCCATGCGGTCCAGACTGGATGAGAAGCGGTCCATGCCACCAGAGCCCATGCGATCAAAGTTTGAGCCCATTCGGTCGAGGCCTGTGTTCATCCGGTCCATGCCCATGGGAGAACCAAAGTCCATTCCACCACTCATACGATCCATGCTGGACGAGCCCAAGCGGTCAAAGCCACCAGGACCCATACGGTCCACGCTGGAGCTCATGCGGTCCAGGCCTGATCCCATACGATCCATGCTGGGGCCGAGTCGGTCAAGCCCTGAACCCATTCTATCAAAGCCAGAACCCATGCGGTCCAGATCAGACATGCGGTCCATGCGATCCATTCCTCCACCTCCTCCTCCTCCCCCCTCCCATTCGGTCCATTCCTCCTCCTCCTCCTCCCCCCATACGGTCCATTCCACCACTAAGCCGATCCATGCCAGAATTCATGCGATCCATACCCATGGAGTTTCCTGGGAATCAAAGATTTGAAATATGGATTTACACATTGTACATTTACTTGTACTTTACACAAGTCTGTACAGTGTTACTGACCCATTCCTCGATCAAAGGAGTCTCCAAAGTTGCTGCGGGACATTCCCATGTCATTACGACCACTGAAATCTCGATCAAAGCCACCACCCATTCCGCGATCCATATCTGAAGTCAAAAGAAAATAAAGCTTCACTCTAAATTCAACTAGAACAATTAGACAAAGGCAAAAAAAAAACCTGATTTCATACATATAATAAAAAATAAAACTCGTACCATTCATTCGCCCCATTCCAGATGGTCCGAAACGATCCATGTTGTTCATGCCGCCGCCACCACCACCACCGCCTCCAAAATTGTCCATGCCTGAAGTCATAGATAAAATATGCACCAAATTAAAACAAACCAAAAATGAACAAGAAAATCCTTAATTCAGTGGAGAAGTAGTTTAATAAACAAGTTTGTCTTTTTTGGTGATAAAAGCCTCAATATAAAATTTAATTCCATTATTAATAACACAAATTCCCATCACACCAAAAATAGTCACGACTGGCATAATCAGTTAGATGTAGAGAGTCTAAGTGATTTAGCAATGCCAGTGTGTTAGGATGCATTTCTCTTTTATATGGTGTTAAAGCGGACAAGCCATGTCTTAGTGCACAACATCCCGACAAAGATTGGCAAGTTTATTTTTGTTTCAGTAATATCAGAGATTGACCAATAGGAGTGCAGATGCTCTTTTGCACACAACCTTCAAACATAGCCATGTAACCTCTTCAATAATAATCTGAAACAATGCATATTGTAACAAACAATTACTATGAATGCAACAGAAGGAATAATAATAACAACAACAACTTAAAATTCTGCACCTCTTTAGAAGCAAATGTATAAAGATCAAAGTCAGCTTGGGCACTACCTATTCTATCAAACTGAAAACCTTTAAAATACAGCATGTGAATCAATCCAGTCACCCCTACTAATATGCAATAAAAACATGCCGTGAGAGAAAGGAGGAAAATTTTTTTTTAAAAAGGCTTGAGATGTCCCGTAAAAACACATACCTCCCATTCTACCCATGCCACCATAGCCCATTCCATCCATGCCTATGGGGAAAATGAATTGATGAAGGGAGAGGGGGATGATGGTCAGTGCGGGAGAACATGCAGAAACAATGCATACACTTCAACATGAGACATGCGTTTACCTCCTGGCCCCATATTGCCCATCCCACCACGATTGAGCTGCGTAGCATCAATTGGTTGACCGCCGGGTCCCAGACCAAGACCAACACCGCTCAAACCACCTGGAGGAGATTGTGGAAACTGGTTTAAAGAAGAACTACAATAAAAATTGCTAAATGTCAAGGCAGCAATATATAGTTAGCACTTACGAGGAAGTGCTGGAGCACGCTCTGGGGGTGCAAAGTCTCCTTTTGGAAGGGATTTCTCATCCTAAAAAGACAATGACCGATGTGAGGGGGAATTGGGAGAGTTTAGCAAACAAATGACTAAATCAGCTTGTTTACTTACCAGTTTGACATGCATGACCCGGTTGAAGAGGAGCTGACCATTAAACATGGCTAATACAGATTAAGGAACAACTTCCAACCATTGTATACATTTATATTGCATAACTTCATTTATACCAATAGCACAGACTACCATGAAGGATACAGACTGCCTGAACAGCCTCAATAGGCATGTCAAATGTGACCGTTCCCATGCCTCTGCTTTTGCCATCTTTATCCTCCAGGATATCAGCACGCACGACCACTCCGGCCATCCCGAACACCTCTTTCAGCTTCTTCCATCCCACTTTGTAGTCCAACTGTGCAAAAAAAAAAAAAAAAAAGAAAAAAGCCACATCAACAGTCAGCGGGCACATTTTCAGACTCTTCAAATGGTACACAAAGGGTTCAAAATCTTACATTAGCCACAAAAATGGTGCTTCCAATTTTTCCAGCTTGAAGGCCATGGATGACCTCATTGGGAATGTTAGGGTTGTTCAGGAGACTGGGAGGGATGTTGACCATTGAAGAAGAACCAGGTCCTGGGCCCATCCCCATTCCTCCGCCCATTCCTCCACCCATGCCTCCGCCCATTCCTCCTCCCATGCCACCGCCCATGCCTCCTCCCATGCCACCGCCCATGCCTCCTCCCATGCCACCACCCATGCCTGGGGGTCCACCGCCGCCTCCACCACCACCATGACCCCGATTAGCTTCACGCTGAGCAATTACTCCATCTGGATCCTGAGAGCAGCACAAGAAAAGCATTTACTGACTGTGGTCACATGAGCTATGGTTTAACGCATGCAGTCAAATGTTACCATTGAGGGTCATTTACACAACACTGTTCTCAATAAAAAAATAAGAAAACCATTTCTGCCATTAATTTGTACACTGGTTTGAGAGCAAGTTTCTGAAAACATTACAACTATCGTATAAAGTTATAAAAACTGTTACACTTGAGTATTAGTTATTTATTCATTAAAATGTTTTTTTTTCATATATTTATTATTTGTCAAATGTCTTAAAACAACAACAACTGAACAAGTGCACAAATGAAAAGATAACTCCATTTACTGTGTAGAGACTTATATATATATATATATATATATATATATATATATATATATATATATATATATATATATACACAATAATGTCTTAAACTTTCAAGCATATACTTTTTTTGGCCCGTTTCCACTGAGTGGTACTGTATGCTTTTATGGCCGTTTCCACTGTCAAATGGTACCAAAAAGCTTACATGGCCGTCTAAAGCGCAAGCAGTTTCACTTTCTGTTTTATATTTGAAATGACAAACTTCTTCAGCTGATGATAATAATGTGCGCATCTTTATCAAAGTGCTTCTGACATCTGATCCTTTCAGAAACAGACAAATGCAAGAAAGACACATGAAAAAAACAAAACAAAGGAGAAGCCCAAAAACCAAAGAAGCAAATGATTCTTTCAGCAACCTAAAATCTGAACAAACTGTTGTTTAACTATTTTCTTCACCTTTTGGCATATTATGAACTTGGGATGACGGAATTACTTTCTAACAGAGATACAGATGAGAGGTTAATGTGGGGTATAGGTTGCATGTTGTTTTTGAACCCAAATAATGACTAAACGCATGCTGTGTGTTTTTTTTTGTAATTGGTAATATATCGGATACTGTAAGGGTCTTGTATGTGTTCATATATGTTCCATTTATTTATTCATTTTAAATAATTGCAGATGTTACAATACCACTGGTACCCTTTCGGCAGTGGAAAAGCAAGCCTGATCAAGGTGACCCATTAGTAAAGGCACATGGTTATTACATTGATACACAAGTGGCAAATTATTAATTATCCTGATATTACAATCAAAGATTTCTGCTTTTAAGTTTAGTTCTTATACTATGATGAAATAAATCAAAAACTAAAAAGCCAAAAATAGACTTAAATGTCACTTGAAATATAATTTTTTTTCCTTCATAGTAAAAATGCACTCACCTCCTTAACCTTGAGAGGACGGCCATTCATGACATGTTTGTTGACCTTTTCAACAGCTTTTTTCATGAGCTCTTCAGTTCTGAACTCAACCACCCTTTAAAAACCAAGACAAATGTCAGTAAGAGTTGTACAAAAGCAGAAATCTAAGTAATAAATGAGATATTATGAAAGATACTTACGCACAACCCTTTTTTCAGTCAGCACATCGGTCAAGACGATCGTACAAACATACCAGGAACAAAAGAGACAATTAGACAAAAGCCACAAGTAATCATTGAAAACTGACTCAGGATCTCTTTAAACAATTCAGGCACAACAAATTGAGAAAAATTATTCATAATACACTTGTCAGTGGTGTTCACAAAATGGTTACATTTGGTACATATTTACATCAAAAAGGATCACAGGAATTATTGACGACCAGACTACACAACCGGCCTTCAGTTCCAATTAACAAGCTCCAGTTCTGTTGTTTACCCACTCAACAATTCATTGACGCCAATGTTATCCTTTAGTTACTGAACACCACCTGAAGTCCAAAATGAGACTCAAAGTGCAAAAAATAAAATAAAAAAATAGCTACCTCTAAACACTCAAAAACCAGAGTTACTATATAACTGGGATGGGACACGATCCCTGCGGTTCCACTCAGAACTGCAGTCGGCGTCCATTTATGTTCAAATGCCACCCAAGACGACACATTTTTGAACTCTCAACCCAGTCCTGAACATCCCACATTAAAATCTAAGAGTATATGTATGAACTCAAGCGGACAAATGGATGTTCGTCTCTTGCACTTACCCTTGATTTGCCTTCTCCGTCCATTAAGTGTTCCACGTACGTTACCTCACCCACTACAAATCAGATTCCAGACGACACACACCAAAGGGGAGAGAAGCCGAGAGAACAATTGGGGTTTAGAGCAGACACAAACGGGGGGACGGTGAGAGTGAGCTCGGCCTGCAAGTCCAGAGCCTCCTCCCCCAGCACCTCAAGAGCACAAATTCTGGTACAGGTCTACAAGCAGCAAGCTATAAATGGTCTTAAAGAAAACTTCTTAAGCTGTCCTTGCTGGGAACCTCAACATCCAAAACAGACCAAAAGGATTTAACCTCCCGAGCCATCAAAATTTGATTGGATTGCCAACTGCGGCCTTTGTTGGACGTCAACTAACCTTTTGTAGTAAGGTTAACATGACTTCAGCTCCCTCTGATACAATCGACACACAAGCAATTACATTAAGTCAAAAAAAAATAAATATTAGATAAAAAAATATCTACCTAGATTACAAAATAATAGTTTAAAATTACAGAAACTAAAACAGTCATCCACCTGGAACAAACGTGGCTTCCCAACTAAACAATTGTTAGCATCGAGACTCTAAATTTTAATCGATTAGCCAAACCAGCTCCAACAAGTCCCGATTGATGAACACTCAAGAATAGAATTAGATCTCCGATGAGACTGTGCAAACCCAAACAAGGTCTAGTCTGTTTGTACGAAACTGCCTCGAAGAACCACCTTCTCCAGCAAGAACGTCTGTCCATGAAATAAAAACAAGGACCAGCTTAAGAAGCTGCTTTACTCTGTAGACCTGTACCCCCAGAAATCAATCACATCCATTTTTAATTATTTTTTATATTAATAGGCACAATGAAGATCTGCTGCAACAACATTCACTCTGGCAAACCTAAAAAAGAAAATGCAATTTTATTCTACAAGCAACAATTTCCACATGAAATTCCCCATGCGTACAAATCATTAGGCATGGAGGGGGTGCTAACTCAAGGATTGGGGAAAAAATGTGACCACTCATGGGTTGTTACTGAAATACGAACCAACAGGTTATAGTAAATAAACTACACACTTTCTCCAAAGCCGTAGAGACCGATTATAGGCATCAGATTCATATGAATGGATTAATCTCAAGTTCTTAATGCATGTGCAAATGCACACAGAATTTTAAGGTTCCATCCACCCACATTAGCAAACTTAATTAAACGGTTTCCACAACAGCCTTTCCCCCTCAAGACACTATTAGAACAGCCTTTCTCCGAGACCACTTCCCCATGATGGGATGTTTATCCTCTGACCTAAAGCAACTGTGTAAGGTGGCCACCATCAAAACTAAAAGGGTCCTACGAGATGTAACCATACAGCACAAACGCGTACCTTTTTCCTTCATGAGATCTTTCAGCGTTTGCCATTTAACATCATAGGGAATGTTGCTGACAAACACGCTGTATCTCTTGTTGGGGTTCGAATAGGGTTCGAACCGTCCCCCACCACCACCACGCTTTGGGGGCCTCTCCTTTCTCGATTCATGGTTGGACTTGCCGTTCACTGCATTTCTGTATGGAAAGAACATGCAAATTAATGTTTTTTGCAAACAGGAAGAAACAAATCAAACCTGAATGACACAAAACTACATTATGCAAGCCGGTTAGCATGGTCATGATACTGAAGTTGGTACCAATCGATCCTGAAGTTTTAAAACCACAAATACAGGGACACTGGAGCATTTCAAAGTCATATTGATCAGCTGGTTTGTCTATAAGCTGACATACGAGCGATCTTTAAAACACGTCAGTGTCCCTGTATCTGTATTTAAACTCAGTAAACAGCGGTGAGTTCGGTGAACTTCATGGCCAACCACAGTCATTTCTGTTGAGCATGTGAACACAACGGCAAATCAGCGCTGTTTAAGAACACTCAACTAGGCATGGGTCGGTATAATATTAAGACAGTATGATAACCATGGATAAAAATATCACGTTTACGGTATTGTGATTACTGCTCTAAAATCTAAAATAGTTATTTTTAAATGTCTGGGCAAAAAAAACACTTTTTCCAATTTAAACAGAATATACTTTATTTTAAGTAATATTTAAAAAGTTTGAGCAGTAAACATGTCAGGCTAAATAATTCAAATGAATCATTGACTTCTGCTGTCCTTATTAATATTTCTTTACAAATTAAAAAGGAATCTTAGGATATCTTTTTTTGCTGTCTAAAAAAATAAAATCTAACACCTACCTTGGGAACGGTAGTACAGATAACTTTGGCGGTTTTAAAACCTTGACTTTTCCAAACCGCGATGTGCATTGAAAATGCTTATCGCTCAAATGTTAATGGGAAATATGCGTTTTTAAAACTTCTGTATCGATTGGTACCAAATTCCAGTATTGTGCAACCCTAAAGCAGGTTTGAGTTGATTGCAAACTTCCTTACTCAACGGTGTAAATATCTGATTGTGTTCCAATGAAACAAGGTAAAATAAAGGTCTAAAAGGGGTTGAGTTTTCAACTAAATCAATTTAATAAAAATCCATTATGTGCACCTAACGAACACTTTTTTTCCCCACCAGCTAATAAGAAATTAATATATTAACCTTTGCTACCTGAAAAAAATACTTGCAACTGCTTATTTTTCAGATGATGATAATATTACAAAGCCCTTTTTGTGATTATTTTGGGTAGTCCTGCTTGCTTGCTTATATATATATATATATATATTCAGAGCTTATTTTCTTCTTCATTGTTTTGTATTGATTATATATTCAGAGCTTTTTTTCTTCATTGTTTTGTATTAATATTAGGGCTAGGCCGATATACAATTTTATATTGAATTGTAACAATTATAAACTCTGGACTTTTTTACTCCATATAGATCTAAGAGCCAATCACACAGCAGAAATGTGCAACAATGGCAATCTAAAGTGTGTTGATACTAGAGATGTATGGAATTATCGGTCACCGAAAATATGCAGTTTAATAGATTCTCTAATGTTTGTGGCTACAGTCATTATTGGGATACTCTTAAAAAATCTGGAAGCATTAACAACTTATATCGATAAGTAACTTATAAATATATATATGTATATATATATATATATATATATATATATATATATATATATATATATATATATATATATATATATAGTACAATATGGAAACGATTTGATTACATTTGTGCCATATCGTTTACTGGGTATTTTTCTTTGCGTCTTTTGAAGTATTAATATGTCTGTATTGTAAAAACTCTAATAAACAATTACAAAGCAATTGTTTTTCCCAACAATTACTTGATAAGACTAAAACCTTGGGAAAATGTTACATTTATGTTCTCATATGTTTCTCACGCATGAACAATTGTCCAAACACGCAACAAAAAAATAGACTAAGCAAACAAAAGACAGTCAACTTGTGTTTGTTACCCAATATGAACTATTATACTCCTGCATGCTTCATTTCGCTTTGAAGACACATTTGTGTATGGCGTTTCCCATGCTCGTTTCCTGCAGCGTGATTCCAACGCCTTTGTTTCGGCAGGATATGAATGAATCAACCAAGCGAGTTTGGACATTAGACAATAAACGTCGATATTTACTGCAACGCATGTAAAAATAGCTAAAACTGCAATATACACTGCAACACTCCACACCTAACCTTGTAATAAACATTTAAAAGGCAAAACATGAAAGCAACATGCAGTTGTCGCATTACCCTTGGCCTGTTTTCTCTGGCGAAGCCTCAGTCGACATTTTGCTTTCAGATGTTCGCGTTTTACTCCTTCTTCCAGATTAAACTGCTCGTGGATCCTCAGACGCGGTTTATAAATGTGTTTATAGTTAAAAACAACAAAGGTAGGTGTTCAGTTGCTTTTCCGTCCCGTGAGGTATCGCTAAATCCGCACAAAAATATCAGTCGCAACTCTTGTCCTTCGCCTGCTGAAATGGCGGCGATGCTGAAAGAGCGACGCTGATATTGGAGGAGAAGGAGAGATGCATGATGGGAAACAGACTGACGCAGTTGAGTTTAAATCTCTCCGGTGAATGGACAACATAGGATCTACAAGCACAACGTTATTTTATTTGGAACAATAGATGTATTTTGTATAAAGAACATTTTGGAGAGGTGGTTTAAAAAGGGTATTGTTTTAGTGGTCAATTGTTTAACACTCATCTTATGATATATGATGAGTTTATAACTTTTCTGTAACTCCCAATGAATTTTCTCTTGTTTTCTGTGCAATTAATTTTAATATTGTTTCCTTAATTAGAGATGTAACTTAGATTCATATGCCCATTATCAGTAGCACATGCAATGCGTGGTAAAATTAGTTTTTCACAGTCTAAAAATAACAAATCTATTAGCTCTCTTTTTAAAAACCAAGTTGTTTTCAACGCTAGCTCTATTACCTATTGGAAACATTTTGTAAGAATTCCTAAATGGGAAAGTATTTGGTTTCCCAGTGTTGCGGCTGGAAGGGCATCTGCTGCGTAAAACATGTGCTGGATAAGTTGGCGATTCATTCTGCTGTGGCGACCCAAGATTAATAAAGGGACTAAGCCGAAAAGAAAATGAAAGAATGAAAGTATTTGGTCGTTACCTCACAAATTTATTGTTACAAATAAGATAAAAGAAAAATCTTTTAAACTAATTCATAAATTCTATCCGTTTAAACATTTCCTTCATAAATTAAAAAAAAAAAGGAAATTGATATAAATTGCTCTTTTTGTTCTTTTTGGAAACTGTACCCCACATCTTTTGGCACTGTGGTTATGTTAAAAAGGTTTGGTATGATGCTTCTGTCTTCATAAAAAATTTACTCTTTAACTTTAATTTGCATTTTTAAATTGTAATTTTTGGATGTTTTAATTATGATCATTTGAAAAACGAAGTTTTTGTTATTAACCTATTTATTTTGTTGATTAAGTTTCATATTTCATATTCATAAGTGTAAATTTTCCAACAAATAAACCCTGTTTTACTTTGTTTTGTAAGGAAATGAAAAATTACTTTTGTACTATTCAGCATGGTGCTATTAGAAAGGCCATTAAAACTGTCTGTTTGTGCTCTAGTTTCAAAATCTTTGATTAATGTAAAGGTCCTGCTTGTCTGTAATTGTAAGTATTGTATTTAATTATTTATGCTCTTGTTTTTATTTATTTTTATTTTTTTGGACTGTTATTATTATTTACCTTCCATCACCCTGGCATGATTTTATTTGCTATATTGTCATGTATGTGTTGTTTAAAGCATAATTTAAAAAAAAATGAATAGCAGAGTTGATTTGCTATAAAGAAAGATAAAAACTTTTCCTCGAAAATAGTGTCTCTACCCCTCCTGCTGTCTCACATTGGAAGTCTTTTTGATCATAAAAATATATGGTCCATACAGCTAAAGTTTTTCCTTACTAATAAGGTAAAGGAAATATCTTTTAACTTATTACATAACATTTACCCTGTCAAAAACGCCTTTCAGAAAAGATTTGCTCCTTTTGTCTGAAAAACGCTGAAACTCTTCCTCTCTTATTTTGTCATGCAACTGTGTTCCAATTTTGGCAAGATGTTAATTTATTTACCTCAAATATTACTTTACAGAATTTTTCTGTGACTCCAAAAGTAAGTATTTGGGTCATTTTAATAGCTTATAGCCAACATTTATAGCATTTCATTCAAGAGATTAAAAATTACTTACAATTCCAGATTCACTTACCAAAAAAGCACTCAAAACAATCTCCTAATCATTGTTATCTTCTTATTTTGCCTTCTTCACTCTCAATTTGATATTTTTAGTCTTATTTTGCTTATTTTTCATTCTTTATTGACACCATTGTAAATAATCTAATGATCATTATTGTAAATGATGTGTACCAATGCATCTTTCTGTAAATAAATGTTCATAAATGTTTAACAAAGTGGAGAACAGACCAGATTTGTTCTACATTTTTCATTCATATGTTTACTTTTGTAGACTTAACTTTGTATATTTGTTTGTAAAATAATTATAAAACATGTTATGGTTATTTCATGCTCAAATTATCATAAAACACCTAGAATAGCTCTTAATCTGTCATTTCCACCATTACAAATTCTGCAGTGCTCATTCCCTGAAATGTAACTTTCATGCTAACAAACAAAACATTACTAGATGTGATGTAAACACATTTTGGACACTTGAAGTGGCTTCAATGAGTCTTTTTTTTTTTTTTTTTTGGAGTTCAATACAATGACATTTTGACAAACGTTTGAATAAGCCATTGGGATCCATACCCACATAGCAAAATATCACTGGCCCAGCTCTAGCCCACACAATCAGCTTTTGCTTGGCCCACATGCCGCAGTGAAATATGGTACATGACTGGATCCAGTCTGGCTTCCAATCATGGACCAATCATGGATTTGATGGAAATAACATGTCTTGGCTTAAATTCAGTTATTGGCAACATTCAGCATTAAAATTCAACAGTCACTCACTAAAAGTAGTTTAAAGTAGGCTAATTATAAAATTAGGACCACTTCTGTAACAGAAAAAACACCATTACAGTTAACAGATCCAGAGCATCATTTTTTTTATTTGCTTTGCACACTTTTCTTGGCTGATTTCAAGCACCAAATTATTTTGGTGAGGACATTACAGACATCTTTCTCTTAGCCACTGCACAACATAAACATTAGTATTTTCAAAACGTTCAGAGTGATAAAAATCCTGTGCCGGATGAATAAATGAAAACAAAACAGAAGCAAATAAAAATGATACATACAGTATGAATACATTAAAACACACACTGGCAAAAATCAGAGAGATTTCAACTGAATCAAACAAACGCATGTGAACGTGTTTAAAAGTTCATTTCCAGAAAGACTCCACTTAGGAAATGTCTCCCTTTAGAAAACTGCAACAAAAGTGAAAAACCTCCCTCAGAAATTTAAAACAGAAACCATGTTTCCCATCTTAAATTAGTGAAAGTGCCATTGTACTTAAATAAGAAAGCATGCGATTGAGGAACAGATAGGTCCGGTTTTATTAACAACATCATCTGAGCTGCTGTACTGCTCTTGCAGGGTTGCATATAATGGCCAGCTCATCGGCATCCACTGCAAGTTACCGAAAAAAAAAATATATAAAATGAGTCATAATTAACCCTCTTCTCCAAACGTCCTTCATATGCAACAACATCTACATCTAGGTTTATATCATACATGTATTGTTAAGGTTATAGGTAAGAATTGCATTGTAATATTTTGGAAATTGCACTCTCGATGTGTTACCCTACATTGCAAAATAACCAGGGAATGGCCCAAAAAGTGAAAAAAGCAGGTGGAAGCACAACAATCAGACAGCATTCCTCGAGTTAGCAGGTAAGCTAGTAAAGTTGCCTGTCGATGATGATCCGAACCCACCATTTGTGGTTTGATTTAATGGTTCAAATCAGCACAAAAGAGCAACCTCCTTCTGAAACCACTGAGCAAGACGATGGCGATAAAGATGAATTATTAATATAACCCTTTAAAAAATATCAAAATAATTACAAACAAATAATGCCATTATATATTTGTTCATCTATTGCACAACCTTTTCCCCTTTTAGAGAAGAAAATGCTTTTTCTTAATTATCTGAAATGAGTTTTTATTCCTTTTTAGTGGCATCTCTCCCATTCTCCAAACAAACTGCTAACAAGAGACTGGTGGTTGGATGAATTTGGTAAACGTTTGAATTTCCAACTACAGAAGCACCTTTTGGTTTCAAACTCACTTTTTTTAATGTGGCCCTGAACTCATCAGCGCTGTTTCGCCATCTAAAAGAGTCAAAGCGCAGATGCGTCCTTTAAAAACAAGTGGTCAGCAAATAATCCAGACATTCACGGGCCTGTCTGCTCCACGCTCACACACACATACATACATACATACATACACACACACCCTGGACCTACAGCACACAACACTTCTTAATAACAGAGACATCGGTTTATCTACACATTTACAACTGAGACGCATCAGAATTTGTACAATAAAAGAATTCGTGGACCTACGTTTCTTAGGTAGCTCATTTTATTTGCCTTAAAAGGAACAGTTCAGCCCAAATGTAAATTTCTGTCATTATTTCCTCACCCTCATGTCATCTCAAACTCGCATGCTATTTTTAGTGCTGGGTAATAACTGATTACATGTAATCTGGATTATGTAATCATATTTCAAGTAGTGCATGCATACAAACTATTATTAAAATAAAGAAAACAATAGCAGTAGTTTATTTGGAATTTATTGATTCTTATTTATCCTCTTTTTAATTTTCCTTACTAATTGTCATATAACTTTGATTGAATATTTAAAAGCTGCACATTTCAGAAGCTTTCATTCTCAATACTGACACAATTGTGCAAAAAAGACAGAATTATTAACTTGCTGCCAATTCTAAACGACAACGAAAAAGTCATAACCTAAACACTCCACTTTTTTGAAAATAGGCTCAATTACAACTGTCGAATTTTAACATTTTTAATCACATTTAGCTGAACTACGGGTTCAGCGGGGGCACTTTATAAATCATTGAATCAGATTAGACTACTAGCATCTCACTCAAAAAAAGTTTAGATAATGTAAAATTATGTAAACTTTTTCTTTTTTTAATTGAGATGCTAATGGTCTAATCTAATTCAATGATTTATGCTAAGCTAAGCTAAAAGTGCTCCCGCTAGACCTGTAGAAGAGCCCTTGACTCTTCTGTAGTTACATTGTGTACCAAGACTGGCATAAAATAAAAAGTAGCTATTTTTAATTGCTCAGTATTGGGCACTACTTTCAGGCACTGCATAATAACCATGGTAAAGCTGTAAAGTTCCTTGGTCATTCCACCAGAATAAGAGTATCATTCCTAGCTAGGTATGGGTATCATTAAGGTTTTAACAGTATTACTACTTTTATCGATACCACTTATCGGTTTGGTACTTTAACGGTTCTCTTATTGGTACGTTTTTCATGAAAAAACAAAAACAAATTGAACGGCATTAACAACACTTTATTTTAGGATTACTTTTTAAATGTAAAATAAAACAAAAACAATAATTGTAAAACAAATTCTAAAAAATCCTGTAAAAAATGTACTATGGTTTGAAGTAAAATTTTACTGGAGTAAAATCAACATGTTTGCCTTTTCTGGCAGAAGTCAGAATCTTTCTTGGTTTATTGTGCTCCCTGCACTTGAAAATACCCTCTTAGAGTTGCAAAATGTAGTTAAATAATCAGAAAATGTTTAAGATTTTTCATTCACACAAATGAGTTAACAGTGTTTTGGGAGTTAACAATGTAAAAATAAGCTGTTATAATGTCTTAAGCATAGTTTATTATTAGGCTATATTTGTAAATACAGTAATGTAAAAGCAATTTTAGTGTTTAAGATTTATCTAGGCTACTGCAGAAAAAAATACTGTTTTATAAATGTTATGTTAATTTAGAGAGACTTTATGTGATTGACTGCTAGCATAACGATGTGGATGATGTATCTTTAGCTAGGCACTCAAAAACTTTTCATTTGTTTTTCTGCAGTCAATGCACTTTTGAAAGATGCATAGTCAGACTGCTTGCGTATACGCTTATGCAAGAAAACAACTTGTTGTGTTTTTTGCAATGGGCATTGTCACTGTACATTTGGGAAATACAACCCGCTTGGTTCTCTCTGCAAGCTTACGAGATGTGTCACGAGCTATGTGTGTGCGCTTAAGCCTGTCATTAATATTTTAATAAACTTTAATATGTAAAACTGTCCAAAATATGAACAAATGCAAGTGATGCATCAAAGTTTGATTTAAAAAAAAATCTTGAATGGTTATAAAAATCCTTATAATCATTAAAATAATTAGTTTAAAAACACTGAACGATATTAATGATATGACTTAATTCCCGAAACTTTCTACTTCTCTATTTATCCATCTGATTTTACCGTCAGTTTCTTTTGACCGCCCTCTGTCATTTTAAAGAATATCACAACGGCGAAAGCGGCAAGTATAAAATCCTCGTCCGCGATGTGGCACCAGGCGAAAGTATAAATCAAGCTTTAGCCCAAGCCTCCACTGAATGCGCACACTGTGAAGACATGCTCACCGTTGTACTATTGGGCGAAATCACGAGCATTTCTCATGTGAGATTGCCAACTGTGCAGACGAATATCAAATATCGCAAATTAGAAAAGGTTGGTCAGTTAAATTATGCTACTGTAAGTAATGTTTATTCAGCAATAATTCTCCAGTACCGATAGCAGAACCATTAACGTCAGAGCTAATCGATAATTCTGTCTTTTATAATTTAGCACGGATAAAGTGCTAATAAAGTTTCGGTACCCATCCCTATTCCTAGCCATATTAATCTAGAAAATAGTAACATTTCAATTTCTGTCAATCTTAGTAAACAATGACAGAAGAGTCGAGCTTTAAATAGGAAAATTATCTCTTTTCTTTTTTTTTTTCTTTGAGCGAGATGCTAAAGGTCAATGACTTATGCTAAGCTAAGCTAAAAGTGCTGCCATCAGACCCAAAAACTCAACTCAACTTAACTAGGGGAGTTAAGTTAAAATAAGCAATTTCCAAAATAAGTGGATGTTCTTTAACACGTAAACTCAGAAGAGTGACATTTAACTTATTTCACTTGACCTACATCTAGAAAAACTTTATCACGTGGCAGAAAAAGAACCAGAAAGTTATAATCACTTCAAAAATAGTTTAGAATTTTTGAATGGCAGGGCAAGTCACTCTAGTCTCACGGGCTCTGCGCTGGTTGGGAAAATTCCAAATGGAACCAAAACAATTGATTACAATTGGCTTAAGATTGGCTATCAGAATTCAGGACATTGCAACCTGCAGAACCTGGGAAGTTTAAAAAAAACAGTTTTGAATATGAAGACAAATGAGATTTTAGAGCTAATCCCTTTGATTTAATTTCAGTTCTTGCACAAAACTACCATAAGAACTTTGGAAAAGACCACATTTAGTATCAGTTGTTTAAAATCTGATCTTGAAGCTTCACAATTGATCACTGTAAGTAATGCGCTATGATTAAAACAACAGGAGTCAAGTGACATGAAGGCGAGTCATTAAAACATCTCCAGTGAACTTTAACTTCACAAATCTCACAATTTCTGACCTAAATCTTCCACAGCGAGTGCATAAAGCGCAAAAAAAGTCCAGAAGCGGCAAATGTGCAAGTATTACTGCATATCCCAATGAACCCTTACGCTTTCAGACAAGACGTCACTGTAGGGAACTAAAAGCTTTGATAGTTGCAGATTCTTCTTGCACTAATAAGACACCACTAAAAGACTGATTTGCTTGATACTGTAGTGTCATTCCTGAATGACGGTATTATTACTGATCTGGCAATGATGTTTAGCTTCACAACCACTACCTTCTCTGTGACTTGACCTGCATCCTCCAACAAGGTAAACTGCTACAAAATCCCAAGTATGCCTTTCTCAACTTCAGCCGTTCGATACTAACTAAACAGCACAAAGAGCCAGAGCTTACAAAATGCATACTGCAAACACACACATACACATTCGTCTTTAAACACTAACCAATAATAATAATAAAAAAGAATTAAAAGTAATTCAAAACAATGAATTGTAGAGGTCTGTTTGCATCTGCACTTACCACAACATATAAAGTTGCCACATATTTTGCATCCCAAAAGCGAACACGTATCTACATTTGATCATCGCACACCTATAGGCTACGTTGTTAGAAAGTGCTACGACTTTTTAAACCACCGCATGCTGTTTTACGTTGTTCGGTGACCATCCTTCGCTTGCAAAACCGAAACTCGTGAACAGTCACCAATCTGATGAGATTTGCAAAATGAAACAGGCATGCATAAAAACCTGTGTGTCAATGGCGGCGTGTTATTGCACTTTCTTTTTATTTTTTAATATTCGTAAACCTTTTTTGAAACGTTCGCTACGCCGCAGCAGAAATACATCAGCCTCCATATTCATCTCCCGGGCCACAAAGCACGATGGCCCTGTAATACCCATGTTAATCGAAGCTTGGAGCTTACTCGTTCGCTTAAGTGTGTATATATTTACACATTTATATCTCGACTAAATCGTATATGAGTCGCAATGACTAAGAGAATCACGTAGCAGAGACTCCGTCTGGTTGAGATGGAAAGTACTTGAAGGTAGATGAGTAGAAAAACGATACATCGAAAACGAAAGAAAGGTTTGGTTTTAAGCTTCAGCAGCCGTATATGTACTTGAGTCGCAATCCCTCGGCGCTGTGCTCAAAGGAATCGTCTATACACATAAGTTAGATTTCCGATTGTTTCAAATACAATGCATACTGAATGGTATGGTGGGGGGCCTCAGCCTGGCTGTTGGAGCCCCCGGATAAATAAATGGATTCTTCAAACAACACACTTATAAAGGCTCAAAAAGAAAACAATAAAATTGACGGGTGAAAATCAAATGAAGTGCTCACATATTTAGATAAAAAGGATTAAATAGAAAAGAATGCATCCAAAAGTGCAGCGGCTCGAATTGACGACGCTGCGTCAAGAACCTATAGCACGCTAATACCACCGCGATCTGGTTCCTCGTTCCCCCGCACCACGTCTCTCATACTATGGTCTCGTCTGCTGTCTTTTTCAGCAGCTTTGTGGAAAGCAAGGAATGCTGGGTTGAGTGCGCACCCTTGGTGTCGGGAATGAGCAAGCGGACTTTCTGATTGGTTCGTCTCCATTCTGAGTACAACTGACAGTGGTAGCGGAATGAGACCTGCAAAACAAGGACAATTTATTTGTACATTTTTGATTTTAAGGTGAGATTGCTCAAAGAAATAAACATGCTGGATTTCTGAGTGACATTTTACACTAAAATCAGAAGTAAAACTATGAAAAACAAAATTAGGAATGTTCCGGCCACCCCACTTTCCAGTTCTCATGAAGATATTTTAATATAAGTTTATTTACAATTTGTTTACAAAATATTTGCATTTATTAGCAATTTTTGTATTCATTAGAATTTATTTGCATTTCAGTAATGAGAATGAGATATTTTGGCATTGAGGTAATGAAAAAATACTGAATACTGAAGACAAGATTTGTCATGAGAACATTCATGAGAACAGGACTCTTTTTTGCATTACGGTAATGAGAATTAAATCTTTATTGCATGGTAAAGAGTGCAATAGTTTTCACTATTGTAAAGAGAACAAAAATGTTAGAATTACAGTAGAACAAAACGTTTTGCATTTCTGTAATGACAACTTTTTTTTTTTTTAGGATTGTAATGAGAACCAGATATTTTGCAATAAGGTAATGAAAACGTGTTTTTATTTTTTCATTCTGGTAATGAGAATGTAATATGTTTCTTGAATTAAAGTAATGCAAAAACAGAAATAAGAATTTGTAAAATGTGTGTCAGTTACCACAATAAAAAAAAGTACTATTTTTAATTTTCCTTCAGATTTTAGGGGAACTTTTTTTTGCATTTCAGTAATGACAATAAAACGTTTTGGCATTGCGGTAATGAGGAGAAGATTTGTCTTGAATTGCAGCAATGAAAACAAAATTTCATTGTTTTATGTTCATGAAAACAGGATATATTACTGTAAAGAGAACAAAAATGTTTGCATTATAGTAGAACAAGAAGTTTTGCACTTCAGTAATGATAATATGATAATTTTTTTTTGCAGAATTGTAATGAGAGACAGATATTTTGCATTACAGTAATGAAAATGTGTTTTATTGTTCCATTCTGGTAATGAGAATGCAAAAAAAAATATAAGAATTTGTAGAAATGTGTCAATTATCAAAATAACAAAACGTACTATTTTTAATTTTCCTTCTGATTTTGGGTGAATTTGGGGAATTTATTTGCATTTCAGTAAGACAATGAGACATTTTCACATTGCGGTGATGAGGAGATGATTTGTCTTGATTTGCAGCAACAAAAACTAAATTTCATTGATTTATATTAATGAGAACAGGACATTTTACAGTATAGTAATGAATGCAGTATTTTTTTATTGCAGTAAAAGATTGCATTATGATAGAACAAGATGTGCATTAATCACTGATAATGTGATTTTTTTTTTGCTGGGATGTAATCAGAACAAGATATTTTGTACTGTGATAATGAAAATGTGTTTTTTGCATTCTGGGAATGAAAATGAAATTAGTTTTTTTGCATTAAAGTAATGCAAATAAAGAAATAAAAAGTTTGCAAAAATGTGTGTCAATTACCACAATAACAAAAAGTACCATTTAAAAAATTTCCCTTCTGATTTTGGGTGAAAATGGAGCTTAAAATTAATCAGTTTAAGAATAAAACTACACATCTGCAATACACTACCAGAGTCCAGAGGACGTAGATGGTGAAGAGTGCGATGGTCAGAGCGATGAGTCCAACCGCCTCCAGACGACTGTTGAAGTGCAGGTGGTCTTGTGCGCCCCGTAGACACAGCCAGCCTGAAATGGCTGCCAGGGGTGTTATAAACAGAAAGCACACCATGTCACAGAAGAGGGTGCGCTTCTCGTTCCGAGGGCCTGGGTCCCTGAGCCACTGTTGAAAAATAACAAGTGGTTATCGATAATTAAAATTAACATCAGTGCCAAAAATATCATCATTATCCATTTTTTCCATCCACCTATTTATTTCTTGGAAAAGCCAAAATAGAAAAATATTGATAACAGGTTGTACAATATTATAGGTACTGGCCATGAGGCGTTTAAATATTATGCACTACTCATTAGTCAAATGACTCAAAGTTATCAGTTAAGATAATCTAGGAAAAAGATTTGAGATGCACATTTGAAGATAGAACTGAGGGGAAAAACTGCTGAGTTTAAAATGAATGTTTGAGGATGTTAGAACATGTCTTATACAATTTAAAATTATGCAAATATAGCAAAGGGTTTAGAGCAGGCTTCAAAAATAATCCAGAATCCTAGCAATGCCAAGAAGAAGCAGGCGACCTATTTCATGTATTATGGCAATGCCTAAAGGACCAATATTTCTGGAGAGAGATGCATGAATACCTTGTAAAGTTATTGCAGACCCAGTATGACTTTTGCCCAGGCTTTTATAAATGTGTGTGTATGTATATATGTTATCTATCTATCTATCTATCTATCTATCTATCTATATATCTATATATCTATATATATATATATATATATATATATATATATATATATATATATATATATATATATATATATATATATATATATATATAGTCATCTATTCTTGGAAACCCCTGACCCTTACATCACATGAATGAAAACTGAATCATGCTAGTCAGATGGGTGATTGTCAAAAACTGGAAATCTTCCAGAAAACCTACAATTTTAAAATAGATCTCAAAGTTAGGACGAGTGGCAGCTTACGAAAATAACTTCCCTAAAGTTTACATGGAAGGATTAAAAAATGTATTTTGATAAATGGGGAAACTTTCTGAATTTCTGTGACCCACAATGCTAGCAAAAATAACAAGACAAAATAATAATTATGGCTATGATATTGGTAACCCCCTTCCCTCTCTTTTTGTATGTGTTTTGGTTTGGTATATTTACTATCTAACATCACTTACATTTATTATTTAATAATAAATAATTTTATTACACATATCAATGTATATGATGTTATTTATTTATTTTGTATTGTTCTGTTTTTTATGTTAATGCTCTGTATTTGATAATAATCTACATTAAAGGTGCAGTAGGTGATTGTTCTCAGAAAGTTTTTGTGCTGGTTGAATGTCTCTTCCCACAATAGTGATGATTAAAGTAAATGATCTAAATGTATTTATATGTACTTTTATATTCTGGGTAAAGCATAAAACTAAAAAATGTTCATCCAATTAAAAATCAGTGAGTAAATAAAAGATTCTTTCAGCAACCTAAAACATGAACAAACTGCCATGTTTAACTATTATCAATCACTTTTTGGACTATTATGAACTCAGGAATGACGGAATTACTTTTTAACAGAGGCTACATGTGCTGGTGAAGATTAAAGATACAGATGAGAGGTTTGCTCTGACTGTGGGCTATATTGCGTGTTGTTTTTGAACCCAAATAAGGACTAAATGTATGCTGTGTGTAGTTTATCTGTAAGTGGTAACATATCAGAGATTGATCTGCAGTAATAATCAAATCATGTTCATAGAAAGGATAATAATGAACATTTATACACAAGTATGTATGTGTATAAAGCATCTGTTTTGTGAGAAGTGCTTCTCATATGATACGTGAACGACCCGTACAGCTTCATTTTGACATTTCCTCAAGTGAGACTGATATCGACTGAAACTTTCTGTTGCACATCACGCCCACCAAACCATTGGTACCCTTTTGCCAGTGGAAACGCAAGCCTGATAAAGGTGACCCATACTGTACCACTCAGTGGAAACAGGCTATTAGTTTGTCTATAGTCATCGGATCGGCATCTATTCGGTGCAAATTCGCACGTTCATGACTTAGGGAGATGTGGCTTTAGACGGCAGAGGAGAAATGTACATTTTCAAAATTATGCTAACGTTAGCATTCTGGCAGATCACCTACTGCACCTTTAACTGCAAATAGGAAAATAAAAAAAGTTAAAATCGTAGGAAAAGCCACAATATGTTTCCATCCTAGATGGAATATCACATAAAACATTTGCAAATAAAGCCCCGTTTCCATCCAGTGAATCAAAAAGTACAAAATTGTCACTTTCTGATTATTTGCATCAAATATCAAAGAGAAAAATTTTATTTTCTGCAGTAGGAGAAGCCACTGTGGGCCTTTTTTCATATATAATAAATGATTACTTCTCAGAAGATGAAATGTAATGAACGCGTGATGGCTTTTGGAGGCATGAGACCAATTTTTTGGGAGTGCTGCCACTCAAAAACATATGGAACAGAAACATTGTTTTATACACAGATGTTTTACGCAATATTTTAAACAACTTCGCAATTCTTTGGATGCTAACATAGCTAATGTTAAAACAAAAACAAAAAAACATAGCTAATGTGATGGGCAATGGCTGATCTGACAGTCAAAGTTCTTGTTTACATCTCATGTAAATGTAAAAGCGCAATGGAAAGGTGAGGCAGAGCCATGCAGACGTGGCTGAAGGCATTGACCTTTGTTACCTCTGTGAGGGGTCGAGGCCGGCGCTCAATGGTAAACTCCGTGTGGCACAGCTCACAGTAGCTGGTGTTTGAGGAGGAAAGCCACTTCTCCAGGCAGCTCTTGTGGACCGTGCCCAGCGTGCCTGTGCAGTCGCACGGGGACAGGAGACCCTCGCTGTTGCACACGTCTTGACCCTCGTGACAGATTCGACAAATCGGCCGATCACTAACAAAGGAGAAAGAACTGCTTTACAT
Organism: Danio aesculapii; assembly: GCF_903798145.1. Classification (NCBI taxonomy): domain Eukaryota; kingdom Metazoa; phylum Chordata; class Actinopteri; order Cypriniformes; family Danionidae; genus Danio; species Danio aesculapii. Next base: position 18,059,695 of record NC_079456.1, on the reverse strand, counting down.
CTATGCTACTTCACTGAGTGCGTCATCACCTGGAATTATAAAGCTCTGTCTGCAATCTAACAGTTTTGAGATTAAAGTTGAGCTAAAATTATACAGGAAACATATGTGGGGAATTAAACATCATTTATACAAGAAAATAAAAGAGCCTAAATGTACAACATTAAAATCTTTTAAAACTGCAAGTTGGAATGTTTGGAACTGATGAAATTGGTAATATAATGTTCTATCTTGCAAATTAATTGAACCAATTCTAAAGAAACCCAAACAGTTTATTTATGTTTGAATAAATGTGTTACATATTTGTTAAATTTAGTGCTTTTATAAAACACAGTGTTAAATATTTTGCCCAATACACACATTAAATTTGGTTATGAATATTCAGAATAATTTATCATCATAGAAGGAACCATAGTATGCCTTTAATTTGGTTTTGAAAGGAAACTGCTACTGTAATAGCCTTTCTTCTCTCTAGAGATCAGTACGATGAAATAATGTGATAATTATTATTCTCTTAACTTGCTGAATTTTTGACCTTAGGCTTTAATATTGTAAAATTTAAATAATAAGAATTTAAAAATTTAAAAAAAGTTTCAGCAGTTTCTTCACATGCACAAGCATATATACTTCAAAATATTTCCCAACTCAAAATATTCTAATTACAATGCATGCAACAACTTGTCATTAAAAAAGTGTTTGTTTTTTTATTTGATACTATCCAACAAGGAAAAATGTTACTACTCAGCTCACTAAATATGCATAAAGTCATAACAATAAGTCATCTTTATGTAGAAGTGTGTACAAGTGCTCCATACTTTGGCTCATCTTATGTGAAAATGTATTCCTTTAATGTTTTTCAATGCAGTACTATAATATTCGATCTGCTAGTGGCATGAATTTAAACTCTTTTTGGCCTCTGATTGGTTCTCACATGTGCAGTCAAGGTGCTGATTGGCTCACAAATAGAACATCAATAAACAAAAATAAAACCAAGTTAGCCTTCAACTTTGCATTCAAAATCTTTTTGTTTTCTAAAGAACATAAAAAGGTCCAAAACATACGACTTAACAAAAAAGAAATGAATAAATATTTGCATAATGTAAACAAGTATACAGTGGTGTAAAAAAGGGTGCTGATTTGTTTTTTCTTTTTTTAAAAGAAAAATTTAATTAAATTTACATTATTTGTCTCATTTTTTTTCAATTTCTTTGTTTCTCTGCATGATATCTAGCTTTTGAGGATCTTTTGGTATACATCACTTTCCAATTTAAGTAATTTCTGGATTGCAAGCTGGTGTGGCAGGAATCCGGCCAGGGTGTGGCTATAGAAATTGAACTGGGGTGTAATAAACCAGAAACTGAAGGGGGCAAACACACAGGGCTACGTAGTTTTGTATTTTGTTTTCCCTTTATAATAAAAACCACATGATGTGTTTACTTGTGTCATCGTTGACTAATATTTAAATTTGTTTGATGATCTGAAACAAAGGGGGTTAAACTTTACTTTACACCACTATATGTGGTAAAACTTTGTAATTCCAATGTGATAATTTGTCAAAAATGTTTGCAATGCATCTCTCATTTGCTTCGGTTTACCTCTGGGTGCCCAGGGCTTTGATAACAGTAGATAGTAAGCGTCCATCTTTGGCCGTGACCTGGGTGACATACTGGGCCCGGCGGTTGTCAGCCTCCTCCACGGTTTTTGACAGGGCAGCGTTGCCAGTGCAGTCACACAGGGAGCCTGGGAGGTGGCAACACTCCCCTGTGGTCATTTCGGGGCCGTCCAGGAGGGCGGGAGGCAGGGGACCGCCGGGGGAATCAGGGAGCAGCCTCGCTCCCACACCTCAAGCCACAAAGACCCTACAACTGCAGAGAAGAGGAACATCATACTGTAAACAGGTGAAAACAATGCTGCAAGTTTGAAAGCAAGCTACTTTTCCATTAATCAACACTGGACATTTGCATGAACCAACTGTGAAATCGGTGTAATAAAAATCATAGACACACTGCAAGAAAATGCCAGTTCCACACAATTCCTTCATGTTGTCCTAACACAAATTTAATTAATTGTTTTGACACATTTAAGTGGATTGAACATAAAACAATTAGGTTGTCCCAAAAAACTTGAGAATTGTGTTTTCAGCTCATTTTAATTAAGCAGTTTGAGCAAGCAGTGCATAAAATTATAGACTGCATGTATTACTATTGATAGCTTAGATAGTTAAGGAATTAACCATTTATTTAAAGAATTAACTATTCATTTTTTACCTTTGAAAATGTAACTGTAGCCATTACATTTCATTATTTAAGGAATATTATGTGTTCAATACAAGTTCAGATTAATTCATATCGTTTGCAGCAAAACACTGATTACCACTGAACAATTTCTACCCCCTAAAACTGAAGTTACAATAAGACAAGCTTAAAATGAATACAAATCTGGCAAACTTGTAGCTAAATAATAACAATAGTCACTGTTAATATATGGAATATGATTTAACATCACTTTAGTGTGGAAAAATACACTAATAAAGACAACTTGGCTAATATCAATATCTAATAATCTCTTATATTTGGAAGCCAATAACTAACATATAGAATAATAAATGCAAATCTTGATAAAATTGCTTTTCTGACCCAGATAACTGGAGAAATGGATAACTAATGGATAACTAGTTTGCTATGAGGGAATGATGTGCAAAAAGAAAGCCCTGCTCCCAACTCAATATTCTGTTTCAATAGGAAGCAACATACTGAAATAAAAGTCTCAGCAACTTCCAGTTCACGCAGACTTTAAATTACGCAAAAAAAACTAGTCAGACTTACTGTCACTGTATGTGCAATTGTGCAACTTGTTTTTGCTTCTTTACAAGTAAAAAAAAGAGAGAGAGAGAGAGAGAGACAAGCCTGATGGTAATTAACCTTACGCCATATATTCTGTCTGGAGTTTTCAGGACGATATTTTACTTTTACATTTCTTTCTAAACGTGCTCAATGTGGCCTCTGTTATTGTGAAACAGTTCACCAACATCATTTATTACAGAAGACACTCACTAACATGTCATTCAGTCTGTTTAACAATTGTTTCAATACCAAAACAAATCTTGTCAGGCCTATTCATTCATTCATTCGTTTTCTTTTCGGCTTAGTCCCTTTATTAATCTGGGGCCGCAACAGCGGAATGAACCGCCAACTTATCCAGCATGTTTTACGCAGCGGATGCCCTTCCAGCTGCAACCCATCTCTGGGAAACTTGTCAGGCATAATTAGAACAATAATAATTTAATGACATATTAAAAAGACATACTGTACTGAAAAATCACAGAGCATCCCCAAAGTTTGTCGCCATTTTGCTTATATCCTTCAGACTATCGAGTTTTTTATAATATAAAATATAATAAAATGTATTATGATGATTTGTTCTTTTAATAAGTACAGATCAGAAAAAGCATGTTGTTGTTTACATTAATGCATCCATTAGACTCAATGGCGACTGAACATTATTTCCTCATATTTTGACGTTCAAGCAGACACTACTATGAATTTAATATGCTTTCTCTGTGTATAAAATTCCTTTTGTCTGTTTAATCTAATGCAGAGACTAACGTGGAACATCTTATCTTTCATCTATACACAAATGTGGCTTCGTATAAATAATTAGACAGCAGGATATAACAACAATGGCCTAGCTTTATGGTGCACATAAAAAGGAATCTTTTTTAAATATCTTACATTAAACAATGATAATGGAGACAGACACCGTCTGGCAACAAAAATAACGTGTTCCACACATATATTAAAAAAAAATCATAATTGATTTAGCGGTGTGCTTTATTCCAAGCTTTGTGTCAGAAACTTTAAGAAAAAGAACATTTTAATAACAAACTTGATTTGATGGAAATGCATAACTTAAAATAAAATAATTTAATTCTGCGAATGCTTTAAAGATGCTTTAAGAGTATGGCGTATTTCCAACTGAAAAACTGAAAATATTGAGTAGGGGGCAAGGTTTTATTTTTGTGCCCCTCTCATCTTTCATTTGCAAACTAACAGTTGGAGAGGATCGCGTCTAAGAGTATTTTCTCAAACTGACATCATCAGGATTGTCGTTCCTGAGCAAACACAAATGGTCAAAGTTTGGTTAAAGATTATCAAAAACACAACTTTTTTTTATTATTATTAGGGTTAACTTGCACTGATTAAATGTTCACTTTAAGACTAACAATGTCAATTAATTAACTAACAATTAATTTTTCACATTAATATTAAGGTTGTGTTTAAAATATATATATTTTTCGCTTTGAATATTTTTTTAAAAAAATGAAGAGTTTAATATAATTAAATTAAATGAGATTAATATGAATAATTTTCAGATTAGATGTTCTAATAATCAAGCATTAGATTATTCTCATGAACAATATACTTTTTGGTGTGGGTATTTAAAGGAAACCTCAGTATTTAAATGAATAAAAAGGGATAATACCATTAATAACATAGCTAACACAATCAGAACACTCCTTTGAAAGAATATGTTGATCAGTAACAATATGGTTTTGACTAAAAAATATTAAAAAGGAACAGTTCACCAAAAAGACAAAAAGAAACAATAATTTTACTTCTAAGTAGTACCAAATATTCAGGATTGTCTTTTTTCCCCTGTTGAACACAAAGAAAGATGTTTAGAAGAATGTTGAAAACCATTGACAACCATAGTATGAAAAACAAACACCATTACAGTCAATGGTTACCGGTTTCCAACATGTTTAGAAACATCTTCTTTTGTGTTCAACAGAAAAAGGAACTCAAACAGGTTTGTGACAAGCAAAGAGTGAGTAAACGATGACAAAACATTTTGGGTGAACTATCCCTTTAAGTTAGGTGGAAAAAACAATGTGTAATTCAAACTTTACCACAACACATCACTAATGCACTGCACAACCAAGCATATTAGTGCCAATTTAGACTAGTATTAATTAAATAAGACACCAAAGAAACATATAAATATAATGTGTTGGCTACTTATGTTTTAAACACGTATACTGAAGGATGACAACTCGAAGAACTTTAAAATATAGACATTTTCCATCGTCCATCAACATATAACCGCCACAAACACGAACATATACTCGAGATATGTGTTTTGGTCTGATCCATCAAGCTGTCTGTCACTGGTCTACAGGGTGGGCCTTTCACACACCACACAGGCTGCCATTTAAACACCAACTTCATTTAACACAGCGCTAAATATTTCATAAATCTACACGTTTGGATCAAAACAAAGAGATTTGTCGAGCGTTAAAACAGCGAGTGAATGTGAAATAATGCAGCTGCTAGTCACATTAGCCGTGTAGCAAAATATGCCACCAAATCCTGGGATTAGAGATTAAAACAGCATTTCTTGACGTCTGATCCTACCTTCTGATCCTCCATGCTCAGGTTATGTTATTGAGGGTGAATTCCGTTTAATGGTGGCGCTTGTTGAGCAGCGACAAGGTTAAATTACAACGCTTGTTTTGGGTTTGATCCGTTCAGCGAACGACTCGGCTCGGCCTCCTACCGACGCAGTGTGCGATAAGAGCGTAGAGGGAGGCGCTTCTTTGCGCGGCGCTGCGGCGGAATTTGCGTAAAAAGCTTTGTGAATCGTCGTCGTCCGAGAAGTGTCTATTGTTATTTGTAAGGACGGTTCAACGTTCGTGAGTAGGTTTTATGTGTGAGTTGATAGAAATACGACTTGATTAGAAGAACGCTTTAGACTGAAATGTTTGTTTGTGTTTAGTTTAGCAACAAAGCAATGTATAGATGCAAGTAAGTTTCGTGCTTTGGAATATTTTTTTACCAAATAAAATATATAATTTATTTATATTTTGTATCTAAGAATGTGTTTACATGTATTTTTAATGCATTTAAAATGTAACCATTTGACTCAGATGCTTGTCTTTTTCGTTTAATCAGCAAACTGTGTGTTTTTATATGATATTTGCACTTTTATTCCCCATCTATTTATTTACCAAACTAATAAATGTTTCTTGGTTCCCACTGCCAAATACAGAATTTGAACCCTACATGAGCTCATTTATCCCCTTTTTGACTGTGATACCAGCACAAATTGTGAAAATTATCCATAGAAGACAAATAAAATTTTTATTAATTCAAGTGTCCAAATGGTGACTGAGGAAAGTTGGATGAGCTGGCCAGTTTGTTATTTGCCTATAGGCAGCAGTTTTTATTTTAAAACAAGTTTCATCAAATTTGCATTTTAATTTTTTTTTTATTATGGGTGATAATAAATTTGTATTTAGAAATAACTTTTTTTTTCATATTTATTTATTCATTTTTTAAATGCTATAATCTCATTACAATATTTATTAAACTGAATTAGCCTACAGCTTAAATCTAAATTTGTAAACAAAAACTTCATAATAAAATAGTATGGTAAGCACATTGACAACATTGTAGGAAATATTTCATGGTGCATCAAAAAAGTGTGGTTCACCGTCCGACAAGCAGATCCAGCAAAGATTAGTTCTTAAAATGTACTAAAATGCACAATTGAATAAAAAAAAAATCAGGCGAATAACTGCAAAAACTTTTTCAGAATAAAGAACCACCCCTTTCAATAGGCTGGCTATGGGCCTGTAATTTGTTCTAACATATTAAGACATGTCATTTTAAAATGCATTTTAACATTATTTGCATGATACATTTATTATTTTGAAAACTTCAATGGTTCTTTTTACCGTTTATATTTAACAGTACTAAACAAATGCAAACAATACACAATATGCATCATTTAATCCATCATTCTTGTTTGCTTGTTTGAGTTTTTTATTTTTTTTTTTGAGTAAAAAGCATTTTTAAGAAATGTAATTTAAATTTTAATGGTGAGAACCTTTTTTTGTCTTTATTTTAGCTATAATGAACAAAATGAGCTTTTATACCCAACATAATATAAATAGAATTTTCAGCTTTGGTATAAAGAAAAGCATCCACTTTTTTTTTTTGCATTTAACCCAATTGATCAAGAAATTCCATCTTACATGCTCATGAGGGTTATGTGAGGGATTATGGTAACTTTTTACAACTTTGACCAAAAATTACGCTTTTACTTATGATTAATATTTTAAATTTCATCATTTTCAAATTCATCTTTTATCATTTTTACCAAAATGTAGTAGTCATTTTTTATTTTATTTTTTCACTCTTTAGTATGCATGTGTGTGTGTATTTATATATATGTGTGTGTGTATATGCATGCATGTATGTATGTATGTATGTATGTATGTATGTATGTATGCATGCGTGCATATATATATATATATATATATATATAAAATGAAAACACACTTAAGTAGTCACAAGAAAGTGGACACCATCGTTTTTTTCACATCTGTGGTCCTCACTTCTAACTAAAACTGAATTATTCTTTAAAGAACTTGTGATATGAACACTAGAATGGACCTCACTTGATTAAAGTCAACCATACTCTATAGATTCACACAAACATGTTGAGCAATAGAGAGTCAAAAAGGATTCATGACTGCAACTGTGACAGTAATTTGGTTTATTTTTCCATTTCAATGTAACCTGATAAAAGGCAGAACAGCTGTTGTGACTTCATGGATGTGTAAATGTCACATAACCACACTTGAAAAAGGCATCTTAATCACAGTATGGGAAAACATAAGGCATTTCCAAAACTAGCCGTATCACTGAAAGTCAAACAATCGAATATATATAGAGACTTTTTCACAGACCGGTGAAACAACTGACCATCTAAAACACTGCGGACCATCGCATTTCCCCGCTGCAGAGCTATAATCTCTCAGTGATGCAATGAATAGTTAACATTTTTATATATAACTGTTATTTGAAGAATTTCTCATGAAATGCTTAATAGACGCATTCAATAACTGCTATATATATGGCAATCTGAATTGCGCAAAAAAAAAAAAAACACACACACCCATCAGTCCTGGCGTAAAATATTGCAGGATAGGACTAAAGGTGTGACAATTGAAACGTTTAACAAATTGAAATAAAGATAACAGCAGCCCTCCTTTGGTATCCATGCAATCCAGACAAGACGAATTCGCAATTTATTTATTTTATTTATATATTATTTATGAAAAAAAAACTTGCCCTTTCAAGCCCAAGTCAGGGATCTGGCTCAACCGACAGCAGGCGTTTAGTGTGGATCCCAGAGAATAACCATCAGAGGAAGCCAAAGACACACTGATCCCTCACCATCCCTTTTCCGTAGGAGCGGATCACACGATCAGCGCTCGAATTATCACTTCCGAAAAAAAAAAAAGTTTTGCAAACCAGATGGTTGATGATAGTAAAGAAGAAGAAAAAAAAAAAAAAAAAAAAAAAAAAGACATACAAACAAAGATCCCCCCCCAAAGAAAGGAAAAGGAATGTTACCTAGAGATTCACGCTTCTACGGGACGTCTAGAATTAGCGTGGAAATCACGACGAGGTAAAAAGAGGAGAGAGCCGTAGCTGTAGCACAACACACAGGAGCGAAAGCGGAGATAAATAGAGGGGAACTGAAACCCAAGAGTCGGGGTGGAGCAGGGGAGGGGGGTGTTGGGTCACAGGTTCTGACAGCACTGAAATTTGTTGCCCTTTAACCCGTCAGTAGTGGGCGGCACGCTGATGTCCACTACGTTATTGCCAGGAGACTCGTCGTGCCCAGGCCTGTCGGCGATCTGTTTCTGTGACACAATCCGATAGATTTCTGCAACAAAAATCATATTAAAAAAGTCATATTTAATAATAAATAAATAAACAAAATAAAACAAAACTTAACCCTTTAAAGGGCCCTCATTGAAATATTCAACTGGGGGTTTATTACAAGATTTATTTACTTTTATGACTAATAGAAGTGTGTGTGTGTGGGAATGAGAGAGTGTATGGGTGTTTCCTAGCATGGTGCTGGGTTGTGGCTGAAATATGTCAGAGCAGTTGGTGGTTCATTTCACTGTGGAAACCCTTGATGAATGAGGGACTAAGCCAAAGGAAAATGAATGACTTGCAAATATAATAATATGGCAATCAATAAGGTTACCACATATGCTTCTTCACCTTAAAAAAAAGAATACAAATATTTCATAGAAGTAGCCTAATGGGATTATTTAGTGTTGTTTGGTGGAAATAATTACCATTTTAAAAGGAATGAACAGGATCAAGAAAATTTCAAGGTGAAAGACTTGAGTTGGTCAAGCAGATTTGTTTTGCAAAATCCAGTCAAAAGACTTCTGGGCGACAGATTTCCCTACATCCATTGCACAGCAGGATTCAGCTATGCAGAGTTCAGCCCCGATCAGCCCCAATTTTGACTTGCCGGCAGGTTTTGAGAAATCGCCGACAAATGCCGGAACTCACAGGCAAATCAGTGCTTGTTTATGTGAGTAACAATCACACAATGTGAACTATCAAAGACGTGATCTGAGAGAATCGCAGATGAGTTGCCGGTGCCTGTGAGATATGTGGTATGCTAAATATCTGGAGCTGTCAGGGATTCAAATCATGCCGTGTGAAATGAGGTTTGACTGAAAATATCATCGGTGATCGCCGACAGCCAATGAGAGAGCAGCATCCACTAGTATGGGTATCTGCAGGCCAGCGGAAAATGGAGGGAGAAGTTAAATCGCTCATTTTCTGTTTATTTGGCCTCATGAAATGGAGGAAAAACGAGTGGAAATTTGGCAGCAGCACCCGTGTCTGTTTGACGTGTCATCTGAGCAATATCACAACCGGGTCAAAAAAGAAAGTTGAGGAGAAATCGCTAATTCTCTTCAAACCCAGGTGAGCAAATATGTACATTTTCCACCTCATTAAAAGCTTCTTTCTCGTTATTAGTTAAAAACAAAAGATATACGACGTGTTTTTGGTTGTGAGACGTAGTTTGGACGAAGTTGTCTGCAATTCTTCCTATTGTAAAGTCATGCAATGTGAAAGCCCCTGTTGCTGATCCATCTTGCAGTGTAAACAAAGCAGCGACAAAACGCTAGCCCAGATAGTCATGCAGTGTGAAAACATCTGAAACTTGATTACTTTGAAAATCATGCAGTCTGATCTCAGCATTAGTGTCCACTAAAGCACTTGAGTATATGATTTCAGTTGTTTTCTATGAAAGTGCTGCATTTTTAGAAAGGCAGCAGGGTGACGAGGCACTGGGCGTCCATTTTTACACTCAGTGCTTCATTAATCATGTGCACATCACCATGACCTATATGCTATAGACCAGGGGTGCCCAAACTTTTTCTTATAAAGGGCCAAAAACCAAACTTGATTGAGGACTGTGGGAAAAGTTACATTAAATTCGCCATGGGAAATCTCCTAATTTATTCGCTAATATTTAAAAATAACTAGAAAATGTTGCTTTAAAACATGATGCAGTATTATTTTTAACATTTTATAATGAACATATTATAGTAAAAACATAAACAATCCCATTTATAACACAATGCAGCTCAATACTGAATACGCTAGTCGAGCTGCACCTGCCTTGACCTTGATTTGCTCACCGATGTCTTGTGCATTGTCCTCTATCTATCAACGGACAGTATTTCCATTTTAAAAGTCTGATTCATATGAAACACAAATGTTTTTTGTAGCTCCTCAATTAAATAAAGAAACTACAGGTTACATTAAATTTGAAATTGTGATCTCCATCAAGGACGTTTGCCCCAACCAACTCCCCATCACTCTCCGTTTCTTCTCAGATGGGATGGTGGGCCAAACTAAAGGTTACCATGGGCCAACTTTGGGCACCTCTGCTATAGACCATTACAATGTGGTCATGTCATTGGCCCATGAACATTTCCTGCTTGTTATCAAACTATTTCATAATTATAACAAGAGGCATGCAATTTAATCATAATTCAATGTTAAAACAGCTTTCATAACATTGTTTATTAATATGTGGCTCTTTTTGAATTCTTGGAAGTTATAGAAATGAAAAAAATGTAAAACAGGAAATACATTGGGACCATTGTTTTTGTTTACGTCCCTTTAAAATGGTCTATAAAACTGCAGGTTAACTAGGTTTATATATATAATAACATTTGATTGCAATGCAATAATGTGCACCTTCTGTAAAGCTGCTTTGAAACAATAATTATGGTAAAAAGCGCAATACACAAACTTGAATTGAATTGCTGAGTGCTAAGCTTTTTTTAAAATGCTCACAACGAAGCGATTTTGGAAGAGCGCTGACACTTTCAGCTGCGCAAAATGCTTGGGTAGTATGAATGTTATAAAATGACTTTTGACAGAGAAACTTAGGAGGGCCAATATCTAGTCATTTCAACAGGAAAGGATGCAATGCAACTGATTTTGTATAGGGTTTGCTTTGGCCATGATGGAAATTCTTTTAGACTTTTCACAAACAATTAGGGACAAAATGTAGTGACTTCAACAGGAAACAATGCGACAAGGAATTTTGCACAAGTTTGAAATATTTCTCTAAATATATTTTGTGACAGATTTGTGTTAGCCACATTTCGACATGGTTCTAAAATGACTTTATGGGATGACTTAGGGAAAAAATCTCTAGGGGAAAACCCAGTTAAAACAACTTCCAGGCCGGAGGGGGACATCAATGATTGTGGTACATTGATGAGGAGTCTGACTGACCATTTCTCTGCTTTAAAATACAGCTTTCTGTCTAACTCAAATAGGACCAGTATATTTTATGGTCCACGCTTCAGTCACCCTAAAGGAAATCATATTTACATTGTCTGTAGCAGTCATCCATCTGCAGTACTAATCACCAAATATATAGGGCATTTGAATTTGTGTAACATTTACTTTTGAATTTACCTGTGGGAATGAATTTTCACCTTCTGTACTTGCCGTAGAGAGGTACGGCACACAGCACATTTTAAAGAGTTTAAACAATGCCCCTTTAGTTTTTGGTTCATACCAACAGAGTTTACCATTACTCATTGTCATCTATTAACAAGCATTTAGGTGAAACTTCAGTTTGAACCATCTGAGATGTGATTAAAATTGACCAATTTCAGCAACAGCAATAGCATCTTGAAGGGGACAGGACGCGTCAAATTTTAGAGCAAGCTTTGAATCTTCTAAATACAAGTTGTTTAACAGTTTGGAGCACACCATAAGAACTTTCATCTTCATTTGATGGGGACTTTAACCCTCATTCTCATTTTTTATTCCATAAACTTGGTTAGCAAAAAAAGAAAAATAAATCCGTGGGGTGGGGGGTGGGGTTGAGTAAAATGGTTCTTATAGATTTTGCATCAGTTTGCATTAAATTGGTTGAAAAGTGACTTTTCATAGCAAACATTTTGGTAGCAAGTCATTTTAGTATGAATCAGGTGAGTTTTTGGCTTGGCTAACTACTTTATGCAAGCAAAACAAATCAATGCACTAAGGCATTTAATCTGAGGTCAAAATATATTTTCATATCACAAGTAACCAATCAGAAAAAGGCATTGCTAACAAAAAAATACACCTCCATTGGTGATCAAATTTCAGCAGTATCACTAATTCGACCCTACATTTAGTCAGAGAAAGGGCCCACCTGTTAGTATGTTTTTAAATGCCTCCTCCACATTTGTGGAGTCCAAAGCCGATGTTTCAATGAAGGAGAGATTGTTCTTCTCTGAAAGACACAAGATGAAGGATATTTTTTGTAACATCAATACATTCCCAATGACTTAAAAACACAGAAAAACTCCTACCTGCAAAAGCTCTGGCCTCATCGGTGGGCACGGCCCTAAGGTGCCTCAGGTCGCTCTTATTGCCCACCAGCATGATGACTATGTTGTTATCCGCATGATCCCGTAGCTCCTTCAGCCAGCGCTCCACATTCTCGTAAGTCAGATGTTTCGCGATGTCGTAGACTAGAAGAGCTCCAACTGCACCCCGGTAGTACCTATATAGGAAAGCCAGGCAAATTATTTACAGAAAAATTAGATCATATTCATACAGTAGATATAAATAGATGTTTGTTGACACAAATTAAACATTCAGCATCAGTTCTTGATTCACTTCAGTAATTAAGCAACACTGAATATATTAGAATATATTTACTTTACTTTTAATGACTATACACCAATAAAACTTATGTTAACGAACAGTGAACTGGAAAATCTTTCTCCACCCAGTTATGTACATTGGATGCTTGATCTGATGCAGTCTATTCAAATAGAAAAGATTAGGTATACAGTTTGTAGTAATACTGAAAAATTTGACACTATTTGGCAACCCTTGCTCCCATGTTTTAAACATTTATCTGTATTGCTGTACAGCCTAATGTGTTACCTTTATAAATCTTCTTATAATAATAATAATAATAATAATAATAATAATAATATATTTGAGTGTGTGTTTTGAGTTTTTTATATTGTTCTTAAATGCAAGCATATGTTATTGTTTTGTCAAATTCAGAGAGAAAGAAAATGTGAACTAATTGTTTTCTGCTGCTAAATTGGAACAGTTGATGTCTTCTGATTCCTTGTATTTAATAATGTAACTCTGACTAATATGCATCAATAAACACAGAGTTAAACTAAAAATTTATTAAAATAATATTTAAAAGTGCAAGCAATAACTAACTACTTTATAAAAATCAGAAAAATTTATTGATTTTCTTAGTCATTAACAGAACTTTTACAATATTGCAATTATTACGAACACTAAAATACGATTTTTAATTATAAGTTTGTTATGAATACATAATTATTAGTTATAAAACTATAATTGCATTTTCAATAATAGTATGATATTAGCAATAAAAATACCCTTTTAATGAACAATTTATCATTTAATCATTATTATTAATTATATATTATGTTTAAATAAATTTTTTACAATATTACCATTTTAACAACACCATAAAATATTCATACTACAAAATTAAATATACATTTTATTTATGAATAATTATTAGTTAATAAGTTCATAAGTTAATTAGTTTATAATTGCATTTAATAATAGTATATTAGCAATGAAAAAATACAATTTTTAAGTAATTAATAATTTAATAATTATTATTAATTATATATTATTTAAGTTTATATAGTACTTTTACAATATTACAATTATTAATAACACTATTAAGTTAACATAATTTGAAATATTAATTTACTTATAATTTTGTAACTAATAATTGTGTATTTCTAATTGCATTTTCAATAATAGTATGATATAAGCAATAGAAATTCCCTTTAACGATTTTTTATCATTTAATCATTATTATTAATTATATATTATTTGTGTTTACATAAAACTTTACAATTTTTAATAACACAATAAAATACTCATACTAAAATGTTTTAAATATAACTTAAGCACAATTATTAGTTATATAGAATTATAATTGCATTTCAATAATAGTATGATATTAGCAATAAAAATATTTAATTTATTTAATGAATAATTTATAATTTAATCATTATTAATTTATAATATATTGTTTACATTTATAGCACTTTTACAATATTACAAATATTAATAACACTATTAAATACTTATACTACAAAATTTCAAATATAAATTTACTTTATAATTACATAACTAGGTATAAAATTATAATTGCATTTTCAACAATGCTATATTATCAATAAAATGACCCTTTATTTAACTAGTAATTTAGCATTTATCATTATTATTAATGTCTAATATATTGTTTGTTTATATAGAATTATGTTTGCATTGTTTATTTAATATTTTACATATAATTAAAATATAAAATGTGCTATTACTATTATTTTAGCATCAAATAAATAGAGCGTTTTACGTCCTATACTCACGCTGATGTTATTGCTCTGTAGCGTTCCTGTCCTGCTGTATCCCAGATCTGAGCTTTAATGGTCTTCCCGTCCACTTGGATGCTGCGGGTTGCGAACTCCACACCAATGGTGCTCTTGCTCTCCAGGTTGAACTCGTTCCGAGTAAAACGGGACAACAGGTTACTCTTCCCCACGCCAGAGTCTCCAATGAGAACCACTAGAATACATTAAATAAAACGTCAGTCTGTTGTGAGCAGGACTTCAAGCTTGAAATCCCAAAGACGCATTATAGCTGCTCTTATGAAAACCATAAGGAAGATGTACAGCCATCACCATATGGAGTAAAACTTGAAAGCAAACCACAAACCAAAGTGTGCACCCAAAGCAAATTCGATGGCATCATTTGAAAAGCAGAAGCTGAGGAGATTAGTCAGTCATCCTGGTTACTTCTACACGAGGCCACAGAGATAACAGAAAAGCCGTAATCTACAAACACACACTTCCACTGTCGCTTATCCTTTATTCCACAGAATCCACACCATAAATACTGAAATACAGGCCTAGTCAAAGTATATAAAGAGTGGTCAGGAAATGCGTTAAAAATAATAATAAACTGCTTTACTGTGTCCTCTGCAACGTGGTCACCATTCATTTTCTTTAGATGAAACCTAAAGTAATTCACAAAACTGGTGTGGATAAAGTGGAGAACATTTAAACACTGGTAAACAATTTAAACAAAAAATATTTACAATGACCACATTTGTGGTTCTCACTCACATTGCTAAAAACAACACTTTTGAAAGGGTTGGTGTAAAATCAGGAACCCAGTGTGGCAAGAAACAAGAAGTATGTGAAAGAGGAAATTTAATGTATCTAACTGGTGCAAGTGTGTATGTGTATATAGATATGTGTGTGTGTGTGTGTATATATATATATATATATATATATATATATATATATATATATATATATATATATATATATATATATACACACATACATATATATATATATATATATATATATATATGCGCACATATATATGCGCATGTATGTATGTATGTATGTATGTATACACACACACACACACACTTATTTTTATTTATTCCACAATGTCATGTCTTGGATGTCTTTAGAATTTCAGAATGACGTCATTATCATGCAGTTGTCAACTTTATATTACAATTAATCTGTCGGCTTCGTGATTTAACATTTTACGATGGTAAAAGTCCTTTCATTGTGTAGTTAACCAATTTTAGTCCGTTTGAACATTAAGAAAATACTATGGTGTAAGAAACGACAAAGTTTCATATGGCCTAGCATTCCAACCACACAATATTAAGCAACACATTGTTAAACGACTGGAGAAGTTGCTCGTTTTTTGGCGTAGATGATATAAAACTAAACACATTTAAAATTAATCTGTTACACCTCGTTCATGGTTTTGGTGCTAGCTTATTACATCAAGTTTAACGTTATTTAGTTCACATTAGCATTCTCAGGTTAGAGAGCTAACGTCACCAAGCTAACATAATGCTAACTACATTAAGCAAATGTCATGACGATTTAGTGAATACAGTCGAAAGACAATGCAGATTTTGAAAAAATCTCTTCAAATCAGTTAATCTACTTTCAACATTTGATTCGTCGAAAGTCACCGATTAACATTTCGATAGCTAATGTCAGTGAATTAGCATTTCAGCTAAACCAGGTAGCCACAGTCATCAGGAAACTTACTGTTTTCTTTTATTACAAAGGAAAATAAAAAGCGTTTATTATTCTCTTTTGTTCTACATAAAACCACTGACCTTTAAATAAATAATCATATTCGTCGTCACGGGTCCCCATGGCTGGTTAACCGCACTGAAATGTTGTTATTTAACAACGGATCTCTCCTGAATTTAGCGATGTCCGATTCGTGAACGAATCGTTTAATGAGTCGGATCTTCTTAGTGATCGTTTGAACCGATTCAAAATCAACATCCAAATGATTCATCCAAGAGGCGACAAATGAGGTTTCCGACCAGTCTCAGACCTTCATAGCATACACCTTGGCGGGCCTTGAAGTGTTAAATTTTACAGATCAGGTATTTATTATTTATTTATTTATTCATTTATTTGATTCAACAACTATGGGAGCCCTCAGGTTTAAACTTGAAACATCAACAGAAAGACCGCCACTAATGCAGAAGAAAACAGTCAGACTTTAAGGTTACCAAAACAATTTTTCTGAGTGGATAAACTTGCACGGTTAAATTATTTACTTTAAGAAATATGTAGGCTAGCAAAAAAAAAAAAAAAAAAAAAAAAAAAAAAAAAAAAAAAAACACTCTAAACTGATTTCACGTGGACTTTATTTTAAAGTAAAGGAGTGAGGGGCACGTCATATTTATTTAAATATTGGCAATTCACTTTTACGTCACTTCTTTGATTGCCTGCAACAAACCACAGCCTTATATGCAGATCGCTCAGGAAGCGGACGCTCTACTCTTTTGATTTGTGGTGTACGAAAACCTTGCAGGATTTCATATTAGCCTACAATGAACAGGTCTGCTAAGGTAAGCATATCCAAATAATAAAACTAATGGACATTTTTTAAAGCAGAGGATACAATCTATTTTATTGCAGTCGATTTCACATAAGAATAACCCTTCTTATTTTTTACAAGACTTTTACAAACGGTTTTTGTTTTATAGCTACTAGGATATCAAAGCAAAACAGAGTTTCCTTCATTATTAAATTCTTTTGAGTAATTTATTATTGAGTTATTATTAATATTTTCCATGTTGCACCTGGTTTCAGTTTCAATTCCAACTAAACGGGCTTGTCTTCAAAGTTTCGTTTATTTTCGCGTTAATAAATAATTAACATTACATTTATTAATGCACTGCATAACCCAGAATATCATAATATATATTTTTATAGCAAACTATGAGGAAAAAAATAAGATGAAACAATATTAATTAATGTTAAATACATATTTGTGACATATTGTTTATTTTTATCAATTTAACTAACTACAACATTTTTAAAAAGTGTTATTGTATTTATATTTGCATGCTGTTTTTTGTTTAAGATGCGAACAGGGTGGGATTACTTCATGCCTTACATATCTTCTGATTTAAAAGAAGAGCAAAGAAAGCAGCTCTGTGACCTACTGGGGAACGTGGATCTGACCCTTCTCTATAAAGCTTCTGTTCATGGATATAAAGCTTTAACTTTCCATGAGCAATGTGACAATCAGGGTCCCACCTTACTAGTAGCCTACAACCGGTCAGGCTACATCTTTGGTGGATACACTAGTGTAGATTATGCTCAAAGTGGGCAATATATTGCTGACAACGAAGCTTTCCTGTTCACTTTTCAAGGCAAGATCCCTGTCTACACCAAGGTTAACAGTGGCCATTATGCACGTCATGATAGTGGAGGAGCTCCTAACTTTGGGAAGCAGTTGTACTTTTGTTACAACAACCAACCAGAGGTTCTTTTTCAAAGAGGGACATCATTCAGCTTTAATGCTGAAAGACTGTTTGGGAACGACCGTGACCTGGCTGAATGTGAGGTCTATAAAGTCAAACAGAGTAAGTCAATCACCAAAAAAGATCTGTCATGTAGGTTGTGTAATGGGAGTTTAATTTCTAATAATATATTTGTTTAGTATTGATAACTAAAGTCACATGGAATCTGTACACACATGAAAGCCAAAGATTTTCACAGATTTTTTAGCCCTTCATTGAATCTGTTCATCCACTTGTGTAAATGTGTGTTATATTTATTTGGTTTCTATGCTAATTTCAGTCATATTATTGACTAATATGCAAATGTTTACATGATTTATTTACAATACAGTTTTATGTAATAAAACAGTAATATGTTTTCTCTTTGAGTTGGTATATTATATAAGATACTTGCTTTGTTTACCAAACAACTGGATCTAATTGGATTTGCATTATAAGTCTTTAGTTAATATGCTCCAGAAATCATTTGACATAAATCCACAGCATTTGTTAAAAATTCTGTGCTGAAATATAAAAAACAATATCCGCAAATTCTGTTTGGTCCAACTGATAATCCACCAAGCAATGTTGTGTTTAATAGACATCTAATAGATGTCTAAACATAGATGGCTTGGCTAAAACAAGACTAAATGTGTGCTATTGCCCTTACAATTTTTTTAAAAAGTTTTTTATGATAGTAAAATTGTAGTAAGCATTGACTGACATTTTTATGATCAGTTTTACTAAAAATACCATGGTAAAACAGTTAGATTTGCAAAGTCATAGTAAATTGGTGGTTACAAGGGTTGACTGTGGTAACCCCAAATTAACCATGGTTTTGTGACACCAACCATAGTTTTACCATGGTAATTGCAATGAGCCAAATAAACATGATTACTATAATTTTACTATAAAAAAACACAGTTAATAGTTGTTAGGGCAGTGGAAATCTAGATGTTTAAGAATAGGCCAAAGCCAGACCAGTCATCAAATAAACAGATTAGACAAACTTTATGTGTAGTGAATGTGTTCATTCCTGTGATGACTAGTCTAATTTTGGCCAATTCTTAAACATCAATTAGATTTTTACTAGCAGCCCAATATTAACCTATTTCTTTTTTTAGCCAAGCTGTCCATAATTAAATGTCTGTTAGATTTCTTTTAGCAAAAGTTAATAATCTACATTCAATATTCATCAGACCTCAACACCAAGGAGAAGCCATGGAGGAATGTTCCCTGGACATCTATGTAAGTTTGCACTGTTCTTTTATTGTTTCTTATGTCATGCATTAGACTAAATTTAAAAACAAGGTTGTGATTTCTTAGACGAAGAGATGAGATCATGAAAATGATCAGGAATTATAAACCCCTGGTGACGTCTGTCAGCCGTGCTCGAATTCTGATGATTGGTCCTGTTGGTGCTGGAAAATCCAGTTTCTTCAACTCCATAAACTCAGTTTTCACTGGTCATGTGACCAATAAAGCCATCTCAGGATTTGCAGGAACAAGTGTCACCACACAGGTACAGATTCAGCAGAGTTTCCATCAGTGTAAACATCTCTTTATTATGTTTCTGTTCATGGTAGACAGTTTCGCACTTACCCAGTTAAAAACGGTCGTGAAGGAAAGCCATTGCCGTTTGTGTTGTGTGACACCATGGGCCTCGAGGAGCAATCAGGAGCAGGACTGGACATTGAGGACATCAGCAGCATTCTTCAAGGACACATACCAGACCGCTATAAAGTAAGAGCACTTACAGAATCTGGAAAATGAAGACTGAAGTTTCAATGATACATTTTAGCTGTAGTTTCAGAATAGGCCCTGGTATACTTCAAACTAAGTTCTTTTTTATTATTCATTTGAGGGCAAAAATAAGTTTGAAAAGGCTGAGTGAGTGGGTCATGGCCCAGTGATGGACAACTTTGTTGCTTGGTGCAAAGACTCATATTTACAACGTAATATCTCAAAAACTAAAAGGATGCTTTTTGATTATCGCTATAACTCTATTTCTAATGCTACTATTAAACGGTACTGTTGTTGAGACAGTCAGTGAATATACCTGGGCACCATCCTGGATCATAAACTGAACTTTAAGGCTAACACAAATTTTATTTGTAAAAAGGCGAATCAACAATTGTTTTACTTTCGGAGTTTGAAATTATTTAATGTGGATAGGCCTCTTCTTAGGATATTTTGTTCTTCTTTATAGTCTCTTTTAACTTCTGCAGTGATATGCTGGTATGGTAATTTGAGGGTGACAAGCAAAAACACTTTCAAAAATCGTTCATCTATCTCAAAAAATTTTGGGCACAAATCTTAATAGTATTGGACACGTGTATGAGGTGAGAGTCATACAGAGAGCCATGTCCATTTTAGTAGATGAGAACCACCCACTTTATTCAAAGTTCTGCCTCCTGCCATGAGGCAAAAGGTATACTTATTCTAGTCGGGCAAGGTCCAACAGTTATTTGCATTCATTTGTTCCAACTGCAGTTGGGTTACTTAACAAGATTTAAGTTGTATGGTTGTTTTTACTTGATTGATTGATATGATTAATGTTATTGTTTACTGTTACTATGTTGTCGAGTGTGACCTGTTGCTGTTAACTGTCGGCTATTGCTGTAAACCTAACTGCCCTTCGGGGACATTAAAGACATTCCAATTCAAACTTCTGGAAATCAGCCTTCTTGACAAGAACTGCCACTAAAGCTCACCTTTACATTGTTGCACATTGCGGATATATCTGTACCAGCTCTGCTACTCGACTCTCCAGTGTATTCCTCCTGCTAGTGTTGTTGTGTTGGATGTCTCATGTTTGAGCTCCTTAATGAGAAACAAATTAGAGGAAGAAATTGGTACATCAAAGAAGGGGGAGATCCATAACATGCCTACTGATTATGTAATCCTCAAGGACCAATAGTAGCTCAAAGGTGTTTAGAACTGATCTCCCACAAGTTCCCAAGTTCGATTTGGTGAGATGTTTCTAACTGCCGAAATTAACAAACGTAAAAAAGACGTAATTTAAAAAAAATCACAATTTTGTCCAGATTTAGTTTGAAGTGACATAATTTTAGTTCATTTTCATTTTGTTTGAAATCTACCAGGGCTTTAACTGCTTGAGCTGTGTTTAAAACAGATGTGTAGCTGATATGGACATGTATGAAGATATACCTTGCTGTGTATATAGAATATCCATTTTATAAAAACAACTAGAAAAATGTCCATAGGCAAACTTTCTGGTAGCTTGAGGAAGCCTAGCCTGAAACTTTCAAGTAGTTTTTAAGAAGTTTGAAACAGTTGGCACAGATAGATAAGTACATATAGGTTAGCATGTTTCTAGCATAGATCAGCATGTTTCTAGTCGTTTGCTTTGGTTTTCCGTGTGGTTGCTAAGTTTTCATGAAGCTTTGGATATTAACAGCTAAGGGGTTTAAAGAGTGCCTATTATGGGTTTTTGAAAATGACCTTCCATGTAGTGTGTTACACAGCTCTAAGTGAAGTGAAATATCCAGCTAAGGCTTAAATCTGAAAGTGCACCGTGTTTAAAACTATTGATTCATCTATAAAAGAGTTGACTCAGAGTGATTCAAATGAATCTTGGGGGTAACGAGTCTTTAGCTGTGTTGACAAGACGTCGATGCGGAACTCAAACCCCATCCATTTGTTGCTCGCAGACCCAGGAAAATTTAAACTTCCGGCCCCGCCCACAAACACTGCAAAAAGAAAAAGAGGAAGACAAACACTGTATCCAGATCCCGGATGAATCAAGTCGCGAAGACGCTGTGCTCTGAAGTGTGAGAGAAAGTTAGTGTTAATTTCCTTACCCAAAGATGTGGCTGTGAAGAGTCAGTGGTTGAAGTTTATTTTTGCAAAAATACCTCAGCATTATAGCCATATATATAATTTTTCTGACGAATACTTACAATGGGGGATTAGTTGGCCGTTTGTTAAAGTATGGGACTTTTTCAGAGCTTGAAAGGAACTTTACAGTACACAGTTCATGGATCAGTTACTTGCTCTATTTCACAAGTGTAAGTAACTTCAGTGTGATTAAAATGGCCTCTTTGTTTTCTCTTGCTTGCAGATTATGTATTTAATCATGTATTTATGTGTTTTGTTACTTGTAACTGCTTGTACTGTATCAGGTTAACTCTTTATATTCTCATATTGCGTCTAAAACCACGTTGAAATGTGACACGTGCCGCTTTGTTTACAGATTTAAATGCATTTGTGAGCTCGCAATCCTCTGCCGTTTATCATTGCTATGGCCACCATCAGGTGTTCCTACACACGTGCGGCAGTCAAGTTTCAAAATAGTTCAACTTTTGCTGCTGTGTGGATTAATACTGAATGTGTGTTATGGTTAAGAATAGAGCAATATGCTGGGGTTAAACTGCATTGCTTTAATGCACTTCAACAATGTTTATAAGCCATGGTGGGCATTTCTCTCTGTCTTACGCTGAACACAGTCGACCAATCACAATAGACTCATCAGTGCAAATTAGCATCGTGCTAAGGAAGGGTTTGGGAACAAATGAATTGCTGAACAAATCATATGGGAGTCTTAGGGATAATTAGGTAAAAATAAATGCATATTATAAAAAATGAAAGTGTTTTTTGACCTTACATGCATATCAGACAGTTGTTGGAGATCCCAAAACCAAAATATAACCTTTTATAATGCTAAATAGGGGCTCTTTAAGTGGGTTATAAATTCACTGTTAACCACAGATTTTTGGTGTTTATTTATAGTTCAACCCCGGAGCACCATATGAACCCGATGAGCAGAAGTCCTCCAGACCTGCGTCTCTCCAGGAGAAGATCCACTGTGTGGTGTACGTGATCGACGCCAGTAAAATCTCCCTCATGTCCGACAAACTAGAGGAAAAATTGGCTGTGATACGTAGGGAAATAAACTCACTGGGTAAGCACATTAAAACCATCTATAGTTTGTTTCAAAGCTTATTTTACTTGCTGCCAGCTGAAAGTTTGTATTAAAAAAATTTCAGGCATTCCTCAAATGGTCGTGATGACAAAAGTAGATGAAGCTTGTCCTCATGTGGAGAAGGACCTTTACAAGATTTATCTCAGTTCCTACATCAAGTCAAAGGTAAGAAATAAAAACATGAGCTGTTAATAGGACTGAACAGGAGATGATGGGTGTTTGTGTGTGTGTGCAGGTGCAGGAGGTGAGCTCTCGGTTGGGTGTGCCGGTGTCTTGTGTTTTACCAGTGAAGAACTACAGTCAGGAGCTGGAGCTGGAGCTCAACTGTGACGTCCTGCTTCTCACTGCTCTACAGCAGATGCTTCGCTTAGTAGACGACTATCTGGATGATTTTGAATCTTTTTAGGCCACAGAAAGCACTGAGAAGCACATAACTCTTAATCAGCACAATATGTTTTTCTATTCTCTTTTTTCATGCATTTTAGATCTTTTACAATCATAAATGCAGTTCAAATATCAGCCAAACATTTCATTATAATCCCTGTTGCTTTCTGTAGTTGCCTATTTGTTGTGCCACAGTCAGGTTTATTTAGAAATTTAAGGAAAATCTAAATTCAGGACCTCATATGTGTTTAAGGTTTGTAAAAAAAGTGCTTCTTTTGCTCACTTTTTCATTCTGTGCTTGTAAAATTGAAATAAACAGCAATTATTAATACTTATACTACAGTGCTGTGCATACTCTTTTTATTAATACAATGGCCCATCATCAGCTATCACACTATATTATCTGTGTAGTATTGTCTCACTATGTAACTGTAGGATCATAACACAATGTTTTATTGCACAGAAGAGTAGTAGACTACAGTCACTTTGAATCATTTATTTTTAATCATATGCTGTCTCTAGGTCTGGTGTAGATTGATGTTAGATATTTTATGTGCTCCCATTTGATCTTGACCAAAAATGAATGCATCTCCTGATGGACAAATTTTGTGATATTGCAAGGTTGCTCAGCTCAAAGCTAAAGATGGTCACTATCTGATCCAGAGGAGAACTTCTCTGTAAAGTCTACTTTAGCCTATCTGAAAATATCCAGTGGGGTTTAGGTCAGTTGATTTTTTGCCTTGTCATCCTGAAATATGACCATAGGATATGTTGTTCAAGAAATAAAAATGACGTTAAATTAATTGTTGCCAAGTATGTAACATGCCAGAAGCATATTAATCACTTCATTAAAAATCCAAGCACAGATTCTTGAGTAGCCTATTTGGCAACACTTTATATTGAGTATTAGTAGACTGTCTGCTTAATATCTGCTGATACTGCTCCTTCAACAGACATTTAACTGGCTATAAGAAACTTTGCAAGTATATGTCAACTTACACTAACCCTAACCCTATCAGTCTACTTATAATCTAATGAGAATTAGTTGCCATGTAGATGTAGATGTAACTTAAGTTCAACAAACGGACCATCAAAATAAAGTGTGACCGCCTACTTGTTTACTGAATTCCAAATAGGGACTTTTTTTAATGGATGCAAGTGTCTTCACCTGCTGTATCTCTTCTGCTTCATTGTTTGACCATGTGTGTATACAGATCAAGTGTTGGTTATAATGAGTTTCTACAATTTTCTATCAGTTTTAACCATCTGACCCACCTCTGACATTAACAGCAAGGTACTTTTGTCCTCACTTTTGCTGGATATTTTCACTTTTTTTTCTCAGAGAGTAGATCAGCATTTCTGAAATACTCAAAACAGCCTTTTATAAGGCAACCAAAAACCATGACATGATCAAAATATATATATATGGCGACGCAGTGGTGCAGTAGGTAGTGCTGTCGCCACACAGCAAGAAGGTCACTGGTTTGAGCCTCAGCTGGGTCAGTTGGCGTTTCTGTGTGGAGTTTGCATGTTCTCCCTGTGTTCGTGTGGGTTTCCTCCGGGTGCTCCGGTTTCCCCCACAGTCCAAAGACACGCGGTACATTATTTGTCCAATTGATTTAAGTTTCGGTTTCGTTTCGGGGCGCACAGTGAGTGTATGAGTAGACTGTTCCCTCTAAGTTTCATTTCAGATAAAATGTTAGAATAATGCAGTTTAAACGTGCATTGTTTCAATGTTCTCTCTTAAATAAAAATGAGAATGTACTTGAGTTCAAGTAGTCTAATCATGTAAAAAAAACTCAAAGCACATCGATTTATTTTTACAAAAACAAAAAATATATGGCTTTATTATGGTTTAAAAGTTTAGTAATTTGTGTTTTTTGGGTGGGTGATTTGTTGATTATTATTGTTTAACTACAATGACAATGTTTTTATTTGTTATTGTATAGAACAACCATGGCTAATATTCATTGTTATTGAGCAAATAATTCTGCTTTGATGTTTAAAAAGATGGCTTAATAAATGACTGATTACACTAGAACGAAAAGGCTAATTCATATTTGCGTATCTTTTTCATGACAGATTTAGCAGCTCAGCATGAATCCCCTTAATTCTAAATTGATAAAGAAGCAAAGAGAGCAGCTCTGTGACCTGATAGGGAATGTGGATCTGACTCTTCTCTATAAAGCTTCTATTCATGGATATGAGGCTTCTGCCTTTCATCAGAGAGGTGACAACCAGGGTCCCACTTTACTTGTAGCCTACAACAATTCAGGCTACATCTTTGGTGGATACACTAGTGTAGATTATACTCAAACTTGCAATGCAATTACAGATGACAAGGCTTTCCTGTTCAACATTAATGGCGCTGCCCCTCTTGTGATCAAAGCGAACAGTGGACGTCATCTACGTTATGATGATAATAGTGTGTTTTTTTTTGGCATCCATGTTAACAGATTAGAGCTTTCATACTGCACGTAGAAGCTGCATGTCGCTGAAGCAGCAGTGCTGCAATAGTTTCCGCGCTGAGTCTATTTTTGCCGCGGTGCTCACGCTCAATTAATGTGACAGTGCATTAATAATGAACAAAACATTGTATGACAGTAAAAAAGTAGCAATTTTACCTAATAAATGGATCGATAATATGCGCTGATTTTATATAGTGAATTAAATAAACTTAAACAATTAAAACGGCGGGCAACGCAGTGGCGCAGTAGGTAGTGCTGTCACCTCACAGCAAGAAGGTCGCTGGTTCAAGCCTCGTCTGGGTCAGTTGCCGTTTCTGTGTGGAGTTTGCATGTTCTCCCTGCGTTCGCGTGGGTTTTCTCCGGGTGCTCCGGTTTCCCCCACAGCCCAAAGACATGCGGTACAGGTGAATTGGGTAAGCTAAACTGTCCGTAGTGTATGTATATGTGTGTGTGAATAAGTGTGTATGTGTTTCCCAGTGATGGGTTGCAGCTGGAAGGGCATCCGCTGCATAAAAAACAACTGCTGGATAAGTTGGTGGTTCATTCCACTGTGACGACCCCAGATTAATAAAGGGACTAAGCCAAAAAGAAAATGAATGAATTAAAAACGGCAACAAAAATTGATTTGGGCCCGAACTACAAAGCCAAATTCAAAACAATTTTTTTTTGCTTGTAAGTTGCACACTCGTTTGATCATGTATAAATATCATTATAACTATAATGTATAATATTTTTACTAGGCCTATATACCTAGTATCTGCAGTCTGGAGGTATTATAAAGTTGGTGATGACAGCATTGCTATAACAAACTGTGAGATATGCAACCTTGGGTTTAGTGTTTGCATAGTTACTGCACTTTCCCTTTTGTAGGACCAAGTACAGCTAATTATTTATATTTATGTTCAGTCTTTTAAAAGGACCTATATGTGTATAATAAACCTTTCTCAGAAAAAGATCAGGTCAATGCCAGGATTAAGCCCTGGAGGAATGTTCAGTGGACAGCAAAGTAAGTTTTAACTCATTATCATGTTGCTGTCGATTTCAGACAACAATGTATAATATTATGAATAACAACATGATCACTCTTTTAGGCAAAGAGAGGGGCTCATGATCATCATGAAAATGATCAGGAATTATAAACCGCTGCCAACATCTGTGAGTCGGGTCAGAATCCTGATGGTCGGTCCTGTTTGTGCTGGAAAATCCAGTTTCTTCAACTCTGTAAACTCCATCTTCATGGGTCGCATAACCAGCAAAGCCATGTCAGGATCTGCAGGCAGATCATTCATTCTCTTTTCTGCTTAGTCCCTTTATTAATCTGGGGTCGCCACAGCGGAATGAACCAGCAACTTATCCAGCACGTTTTATGCAGCGGATGCCCTTCCAGCTGCAACTCATCTTTGGGAAAAATCCATACACTCTCATTTACTACAGACAATTTAGCCTACCCAATTCACCTGTACCGCATGTCTTTAGACTGTGGGGGAAACCGGAGCACCCAGAGGAAACCCACGCTAACGCAGGGTGAACATGCAAACTCCATACAGAAACGCCAACTGACCCAGCCGAGGCTGGAACCAGCGACCTTCTTGCTGTAAGGCAACAGCACTACCTACTGCGCCGCCTGTGCACATAAGAAATAATACAAATATTAACAATAATAATAACTTTATACAAAAGCAAGTTGTCATGAATAAACTGAAAAAAGAGATGAAGAAGACATGGAGGTAGTGGTTTTTATATTTATGTAGAAAATAACTCTTTTTGTCATATTTAATATAAGCATATGTGTAAGTGTTTAAGGTGCACAACTAACGCGCTCTGCGCTGGACTTTAGACTTGCTTTCAGCTGGTCTATTGCACAGTCTGTTTTAGTTCTTCAAAATAGCAACGCACCTACAATGCGTTTTAACACACCTCCTTTCTAGCCCACAACAACTATGAGTCCACAAAGTGGGGCAAATTAATTTTTCTATTTAAACAGCGTGGAAAATTAGAAAATTAGGGTTGCGCTGGTCTGAAAGTAGCAACACTGCGGCAAACACATCTTGCGCCTTATTGCACCGGGTGTATGATAGGGCCCTACATGTCTCTGAAACATTGCTGTTTGTGAAGAGAAGTCTAGGATTTCATATAGAATATCTATCATATATATATTTACATATACAATAATCTGCATTCTGAAGATGAACAGACTCAGGGGTATGGAATCACTTAAGGGTAATTAATAACAGAATTTTCATTTTTAAGGGGAACCAATACTGTTACGGTCTCCAGCCTTTATCGCTACCTCTCTCATAGACTACATACCCCACAATCCGTCACACTGATTAGCACTCAGCTGTTTCCATTCACAGACTATTTAAGCACCATTGACACTCACAATCATTGACAAGTCTTGTATTTGCTGTGCGCCTTGCGGTTTTCTTGACTGTTTGCCGCCTGCCCCTTCCCCAGACTGTTTTACAGATTACTTATTTGTGTATTTCAAAATGACTCCTTGGATTTACAAAAAAAATGTTAAAGGTAAGTGGGTGTAAACAATTTATTTGGCCTGAATTTAAACAAATTAAGTTGAACATTACAAAATTTAATGTGTTTGTTTAAATTGAACACATAAATTGTTTGCAACAATTTTGCAGAAATCTTTTTTTCAGTGTATCTCTGTTGACCCTGCCTGTCTTGACTATTCCCTCAATTTTGTCGTCACAATCAATATGTTGCTAATACTTAGTTTGTTTTAGAATGCTTTTTCACAACATTTCCCAGAACAATCAAATCTTCATTCAGTAGGTGGAGAGTATGTGGTCCCCAGACAGACATCATTGGTGTCTGCAAACTCTTTAAAATTTCTCTGTGAGCGATCACACCGGTGCGGATATATCTGTACCAGCTCTGCTACTCGACTCTCCAGTGTATTCATCCTGCTATTGTTGTTGTGTTGGATGTTGTTCCCATGTTTGATCTCCTGAATGAGAAACGAATCAGAGGAAGAAATTGCACATCTAATAAGGGGGAGATCAATAACATGTCTACTGATTGTGTAATCATCACAGACTAATGTGCCATTTGGTGAGGTGTTTCAAACTGTCGAAATGAACACTAAAAGAAATTCAGTTCAGACGGATTTTGTTTGAAATGAAGTATAAGAGGGCCTTAACTGTTTAAAGCTGTTGTGTAGCTGATATGTACATGTATGAAGATATACCTTGCTGTGTATATAGAATATCTTTTTTATAAAAACAACTAGAAAAGTTCTTGGCAAACTTTCTGGTGGCTTAAGAAAGCCTAGCCTGAAACTTTCAAGTAGTTTTAAAGTTAAAATAAAATAATTGAAGTAGTTTTTAAGAAGGAACAGTTGGCATAGATAGATAAGACAGTACATATTGGTTAGCATGTTTCTAGTGTGGATTATCATGTTTCTAGTCGTTTGCTAGGGTTTTCTGTGTTTGCTACAGTGTTATGAAGCTATGATTTACAGTGAGTTATTACTGTAAGTTTATAAATTCAGTGTAAACCACAGTTTTTTTTTTGCTTTATTTGATGCTAAATCCTCCAGATTCACCATCAACCCTGGAGCACCATTTGAACCCAATGAGCAGAAGTCCTCCAGCCTGCATCTCTCCAGGAGAAGATCCACTCACTGGGTAAGCACATTAAAATCATCAGTGTTATTTCAAAGCTTTCTTACAGCTGAAAGTTTGTATTAAAACATTTCAGGCATTCCCCAAATGCTCGTGAAAGTGACAAAAGTAGATGAAGCTTGTCCTCATGTGGAGAAGGACCTTTATAAAATTGATCTCAGTTCCTACATCAAGTCAAAGGTGAGGCATAAGAACGAGCCGTTCTGACTGGACAGGAGTGACAGATGATGGTGTGTTTTGTGTGTTGTATGTGATTTGCATATATTTATGTATCATGTATTAGATTTCTGTGTGGGATTGAGGAAATCTTTCATCATCCCAGCTGGGTGTGGTCATTGTCCATCGTGGTTAAATAACAGGAGTAATAAGGAAGAAGCAGAGCTCAACATACTGCGGTTGAATCCTCTAGGAAGAGCAGCCCAGTGTTTCACGCACTAATATAAAAGGTAAGGTTCTTTAATCATTGTCGATAAACAATATTATAGCTCACGATTTATATTTTAAATATATTTTGATATATTTTCGAAGTCCTATATTTTTCAAATATGAAAATTGCACGAAGTCTATTTTTATACAGTTATTTGTCACATTGGTTTAAGTTTCACTTTCGTTTCGGGGCATACAGTGAGTATGAATAGACTGTTTGTTCACTATGAGTTTCATTTGAGATGAAATGTTAGAAAAATAATTCTGCAGCTAACACATGCAATCTTTACAATGCATACTTGTTTGCATAAAAATGGGAAGCAATGTACAAACGTAAATAAAAAGAAACAACAACCTGAAAGCACATTTTACAAAAAGTAGAGTCTATGCTTTTATTATGGTTAAAAGATTAATAATCAATTTGTGAATGGTTTACCTACAGTAACAATCGTTTTGTTTGTTTTACCTGTATTTGTGGTAAAACCATAGTTAATTTTCACAGTTATTGAGCAAATAATTCTGCTTTGATATTTAAAAAGATGGCTTAATAAATGACTGATTATTCTAGAATGAATTCATATTTGCACGTATCTTTGTCATGACAGGTCCAAAAACATTTAGCAGCTCAGCATGAATTCTAAATTGACAAAGAAGCAAAGAGAGCAGCTCTGTGACCTGATAGGGAATGTGGATCTGACTCTTCTCTATAAAGCTTCTGTTCATGGATATGACGCTTTTGCCTTTCATCAGAGATGTAACAATCAGGGTCCAACTTTACTTGTCGCCTACAACAATGCAGGCTACATCTTTGGTGGATACACTAGTGTAGATTATACTCAAACTTTCAATGCAGTTACAGACGATACGGCTTTCCTGTTCAACATTAAAGGCGCTGCCCCTCTTGTGATCAAAGCGAACAGTGGACGTCATCTACGTTATGGTGGTAATAGTGGACCCAGCTTTGGCGATCAGTTGTATTTTTGCTACAACAACCAACCACTTGTATATAATCAAGGGGGAAATGCATATCAAGGAATGGCATTCACTTTCAGTCCTGCCACACTGTATGGAAACAACACTAATCTTATTGAGTGCGAGGTGTTCAAAGTGGAACAGAGTAAGTCAACTATCTGAATTTTTTTTTATTTATTTATTTTTTTTTATACACGCTTACATTTACAGTACCTCCCTCCAAAGGCAAATTGCAGTAACATGTAAAATTGGGCTTAGAGTCATTTCATTAAATAGGATATGTCTTTGGATCAAGGAACAACACTCCAATCGGATAACTTTTACAGTTTATGTTAAGTTAGGCTCACAGTTATGATTGTGTACTTCTACATCATTGTTATCTAAATATGAATTCACTGATTTTGGGAATAATTTGCAGTTAGGTTTAGGGGTGGGGATTTGGTATGGAATATATTTTCTAACAGGAACGTTGTTCAAGGATCAACAAAGATGTTATTCCAGGATTGCATTCTACTTGGCAAAATCCCACCCACCTCTTGTGACAAAGTCTACCCTTTCAGAGAAATGAAACCGAGCATGTTTGACTGAATGGTGTAAAATGGGATGGTGTTTTTCTCAGGATTAGTGTTTGCATAGTTACTGCACTTTCCCTTTTGTGGGACAGAGTACAGCTAATTATTTATATTTATGTTCAGTCTTTTAAAAGGACTTAATTATGTATAATAAACCTTTCTCAGAAAAACATCAGGCCAGTGCCAAGATTAAGCCCTGGAGGAATGTTCAGTGGACAGCAAAGTAAGTTTTAACTCATTATCATGTTGCTGTTGATTTCAGACAACAATGTATAATATTAATAATAATAACAACAACAACAACAACAACATGATCACTCTTTTAGGCAAAGAGATGAGCTCATAAAAATGATCAGGAATTATAAACCGCTGCCAACATCTGTGAGTCGGGTCAGAATCCTGATGATCGGACCTGTTGGTGCTGGAAAATCCAGTTTCTTCAACTCTGTAAACTCCATCTTCATGGGTCGCATAACCAGCAAAGCCATGTCAGGATCTGCAGGCACCAGTCTGACCACACAGGTACAGATTGAACAGAGTTTCCTACTGACGTCTCCTCAGTCTCTGATACGTTTCTCTTCTTGGCTGACAGTTTCGCACTTACCCAGTTAAAGACGGTCGTGAAGGAAAGCCATTGCCGTTTGTGTTGTGTGACACCATGGGCCTCGAGGAGCAATCAGGAGCAGGACTGGACATTGAGGACATCAGCAGCATTCTTCAAGGACACATACCAGACCGCTATAAAGTAAGAGCATTTACAGAACCTCAAAAATGAATGAAGACTGAAATGTGAATGATAAAATGTAATTGTTCCTGATTTAGTTCAACCCCGTCACATCATTTCAACCTGATGAGCAAAAGTCGTCCAGACCTGCGTCTCTCCAGGAGAAGATTCACTGTGTGGTGTACGTGATCGACGCCACCAAAATCTCCCTCATGTCTGAGAAACTGGAAGAAAAACTGTCTGCCATACGCAAAAAAGTCAACTCACTGGGTTAGTGAGCTTAGAACTGTTAAAATAGAGACTAATTAGTGTACAACATCAATATGATACAATGCTTAACATCACTTCACACAATTTCAGCCATTCCTCAGGTGGTTTTGATGACAAAAGTAGATGAAGCATGTCCTGATGTGCAGGAAGGTCTTCAGAGTGTTTACGTCTCTTCCTACATCAAGACAAAGGTGAGAAATTATCACAAGAATCTTTTATATCATATTTATATTAAAAAGCTTTCTTCCTCCTGTATTAACATGCACTCAGATTGTGAGCACTTGTGTTCAATTTTCATCAAGCCCTGTTTTACGTTTTCACTCAATGAGATATTAAATGGTTAATTCACAGAAAAAAAAGGAAAATTCTGTTATTAAATGCTCACCCCCATGTTGTTCCAATCCCCTCAGATTGTTGTTTATCTTCTGAATACAAATTAAGATATTTTAGATGAAGACCAAGAGCTCCCTCATCCTCCAACTACAGCAACAGTCCTGAGATGTTCAATGTCCAAAAAGGAACCAAAAACTGTAATCATACAAAGCTCCAAGAGCATTTTTGTGTGCCAAAAAACTGTTAATAGAACTTTGTTTACTCATATCTTCTCTCCCACAACAGGTCAGGGTGCGCATTACCTACGGGCCAATGTTTTAGGTTCCCTTTCTGGACTTTGAATGTGTCTGAACCATTGCTGTTTGTGGAGGGTCAGAGATGTATCTCTTATATATAATATCTTATATACAATAATTTGTGTTTTCAAGATGAACAGACTCAGGGGTATGGAATCACTTGAGGGTAATTAATAACCGAGTTTTCATTTTCAAGTGAACTAATACTGTTACAGTCACTAGCAGGTGTGACCATAAGCTTTGCAAGAGGGCACTCACTCCAGCCTTCATCACTACCTCTATCATGGTCTACACTCCCCACAATCCTCTGCGCTAATTAGCACCCAACTGTTTCACAGACTATTTAAACACCATTGACACTCACAATCATAGCAAAGTCTTGTATTTGCTGTTTGCTTTGTAACTGCCTTGTGTTTTTTTTGACTGTTTGCCGCCTGCCCTGACTCCAGCCTGTTTTATGAATTACTTTCTTACCTTACCTCAGATATTTGTACCTCTGTTGACCCTGTCTGTCTTGATCATCCCCTTTGATAAAAGGTTTCATTTGGATTCTCAATTCTGTCGTCAGCCTTAATGTGTTGCAAATACTTAAAACAAACAAAGCCATGTTCGTTTTAGCATGCTTTCTCACAACATGTCCCATAACTATTTATTCAGCAGGTGGAGAGTATGTTATCTTTTATGTGCATCTGATCAAATGTGTTTTGACTACCTTTGGAAGAGCTCGAAATATTCCAGACCCTCTTTACACCTACATTTTGTCTCATCCAGTTGTGATCTGATTGACAAAACAGCATTATAATACCAAGTGTAAACAGAGACACATTGACAGCTACTAATTCACAGTTCCAGAACCTTCACTCTCTCTGCTCCTCTCTGGTAAAATGAGCTGCTGAGAGCATTAAAACTGATCAGTTCTATCGTAAGATGTTTTAGATTAAAGCATCTGCTAAATACTGAATGTGAGCTGATGTGTGTGTGCGTGTGTGTGTGTGTGTGTGTGTGTTCAGGTGCAGGAGGTGAGCTCTCGGTTGGGTGTGCCGGTGTCTTGTGTTTTACCGGTGAAGAACTACAGTCAGGAGCTGGAGCTGGAGCTCAACTGTGATGTCCTGCTTCTCACTGCTCTACAGCAGATGCTTAACTTCGCTGAAGACTATCTGGACGATGTTGCTCCTATGTAGAAGAGATTGTAGACAGGTTGTTACTCTGTTGTGTGTGTTCATTCTTTCAGAACAGTCTATACTCATACAAGAATATGATAGGAAAGACAAAGTTTATGCTTCACTTTAGCAGCATGCTAGATTTTAATCATTGCTGCTTAACCTTTAGTTTGAAACAGTGAATGTGCAGTATTGTTTATTTTCAGCATATTATTTTGTTTTTGTGCCACTATTAAGTCTACAGTATGAAACTAGAATTAAGAGAACGTTATAAAACTTCCTAAGACATTTTTCAGTAATATTTTTGATTTTGTTCTCTGTAAGTTTCTTTCAGAACTGTAAAAGAGATAATACTTTATAATAATTATACATTTAATATATAATAATATACATGACTTAACTCCTTAACTGCCACCCCACTTTTTGAGTTCATGCTTGAAAAAGATATATTCAGACTTCAGGTTTAGTATCTTAGCAAGAGTTTTAGCACCTTTAGCAAAAACAAAATACTTTATTAATTTACAGTAAATACTATTTTACACCATGCGATAGCAAAGTGCATTATTCCTTTAATCTTTCATTTAAGGTGTTAAAAATCTTGTTTAAATTTAGTCAATTTTTGCTTCCTGCAGAGCATCAGATATGACTATGAAATATAGCATTGCTCTTTTTATTGTTATTAGTGGGGTTTGCCTCTAGGCCCAAGTCCACTATTATTATTCTCCATACTTATTATTCTCCTTCCTTCTGCCGTACGTTTATTCAGCGTGTTACTAGTCCAGCAGTTTTGGTCTCAGACCCCTGAAAGCGGGGTCAAATCGTCTGGTGTTATTGGGAATGGTGTGCTATGACTTTTATAAGGGGTCGGGTGTTTTTTGGCCCCACCCAAAAATGCATTGATTTAACATTACACCCAAATTTGAATATATATATATATATATATATATATATATATATATATATATATATATATATATAATTACTATTATAAGGGAAAAAGGACTGCCCCTTTAAATTCCCTGGGATTCAGTCCCAACGTCACAGCTGTAAAATCCAGTAGATGAATGCTTTTATAGACACTGAACTTTGTGTACCGCCTACACAAGCAACGAGGCCGGGAACAAAAGTGTCTTGGGCTGCAGTCCACAGAAGAAGCAAAAGCATTCCAAATCGTCTTCTAAGAAACGTAAGTTGCAAGTTTGTTGATCTAATAGCTGTAATATATAAGCCTATATACTCCATATATTTTGCTATTAAATAATATTAAAAATATGTTATAAAATATATTTTGTTTTCACAAGTAGTAGGTCTACATCAATAACATTTAAAATTGTATGAACATTTCATTTATGAGTCATTTATAAGTTTTGTTGCATTTTGAATATTTAAAAGGATTCAAATTGATCATACTGATTTCAAGATTAAGATTTCATTATTAAAATAAACACTATCCAAATATAGCTGACAATTTTGTATACTTGTTCTGTCACATAATAAAACATAATTTGAATTTTATTTTATTATTTGATTTGGAAAAGGCCCAGATTAGAAATTCAAGAAATACACCGTCTCTGCAGTGCCATGAAAAGTGCGCCTTCAGGAGAATGGCCCATTAAAAATGCATTCCAGCAAACGAAGTTTAACTATAAATGAATTAAAGATTGTTTTTTAATTGGTTGAAAACATTAGCTTGTTGTTATTTTCCCATTAGGGACACTATAGCGTTCTGAGAAGCCATACACACACGTTCTACATGTGACATGCGTTTAAAATGAAAACTGAAACTAAAACTTTATTTAGACCTATTTGTCATGAAGTTATATTTTGTTTTTTTTTAATGTGACATCAGACATAGACAAGCAAATATGGCTAAACCCCAGTGATTTGTTCTTCCTAGTATATTATTTTAGTTTCTATTCCCAAATATTCAACAAATGTCCATATAGGCCTACCGAAAGCCATATTCTGTTTCCGAAGGGGGAGCTGATTCGTGCTGCAATCATGCTCGTATCAGAAAAAAAGTTAACAAGTTTAAAATGCTGTAGATTTTTTTGTGATGTTTAATCTGGGAAAAATACCTAGATGATGTGATTGATTTGACTCAAACTGACTTCTAAATAAACAAATTGTTTCACTCCAGTATAAGATAGTAGCTCAAATAAAAATGTTTAAAGGTGCTGTGTGTAAGTTTTCGACTCTTTTAAAGCATCAAATATCATAACAGGTTAAGAAACATGTTAAGTGAACTTACTTCTGAAAAACAATACTAAAGTCAGTTTTTTCCTATGAAATGTGCGTTCTCTGTCAGAATTTTGGTCTGTTACTCCACCTACTGCCAGTTTACTTTATTATATTTTGGCAGCCTGGGATTGCCTTGGTGGAAAACGACTTTATGCTGCGACTTTATAGCTGCCTGTCGCTCAGGGTGGCGACCCGCATAATTACAACCAGCCTCTGAGCGAGCTGAGAGAGGATCTTATGAGCTCTACTGGTGCTCCTATTGATTGTCACTCAAAAAAGTCACTCTTCATTTGCATAAAATTGAAGGATTCTCAACTTTGTCGTCGCTCGACACAACCACCTGGTCACCAACGGTCATTGTCGTTCACGTAGATGGAGGTCGCCAGAAGTCGCAGCAGCAAACTTGCAGCATCAAAGCAACAATCGGCCATTCATTTTAATGGAGAGTGGGCGACTTCGAGTGACCTCTGTCTATGTGAGTGACAGCGACCATTGGCGATGAGGTGGACATGTTGCCACCCAGAGCAGTTGACAGCTACAAAGTCACTGCTAGTGTGAATGAGGCATTTCATTTTAGAGTTGAAAGCTGCCTCAATATATGCGGACACTGTCAAAAATGTGACCTCCAGAGGACGCTTGCTCCTGTTGGTGTTGATCTGCCAATCTGGCAACCTGAGTTTGCTTTGAGTCGGAGGGGTAGAGTGAAAATAAAAACTCCAGTGTTTTGATTTCGTACTGCAATACCTTAATCAAATTATTTATCATACACACTACACCTTTAAGCATTTAAATCAGCAATGTAGTAAGCCAAATGGACAGTTTGAACTTTCCTATGAATGCTGAAGAAAACTGTAAAGAGATTTGTTTTGTAACTTCAGTTTTCTTTTGGTACAGATGCAAAAAGCCAAAGTTAGGAAAATCAGCACAGAGAGCCTCTCTTCTACGTTACCCAAAGAGCGAAAAGATCAGCTCTGTGCCTCACTAGGAGATGTGGATCTGACTCTTCTCTATAAAGCTTCGGTTCATGGATATAAAGCTTCTGCCTTTCATCAGAGATGTGACCGTCAGGGTCCAAATTTACTTGTAGCCTACAATAATTCAGGCTACATCTTCGGTGGATACACTAGTGTAGATTACACTCAAAGTGGCCGGGAAATTAAAGACGATGAGGCATTCCTGTTCAGCTTTCACGGTGGAAACTCTAGCTTCATTAAAGTTAACAGTGGATATTATGCACGTTATGATGATAGTGGAGCGCCCAACTTTGGTCAACAGTTATACTTTTGCTACAACAATCAATCATGTGTAAAATATCAAGGAGGAACCAGTTCTTTCGACATTAATACCTCATCAATGTATGGCAATGACAATCAGCTGGTGGAATGTGAGGTGTACAAAGTTGAGCAAGGTAAGGCATTCATCACTGCCATTACCAAATATATTTTACACACAAAATCTTGTTGGAAAAAAGCTGTCTTAATGAACTAATTCAGATAATTTAGTGTACTTTAACGTTACTATAACAAAACATTTTTTTTATTTGACAATTACTAGATCCTCAAGTCAGTGTTGAAGAGAAACCATGGCGGAAAGTTCTGTGGACAGCTGAGTATGTTTATAGTTTGTAGTTTCTTTTTTTGCTATGGTCATTTGTAATAATAAACTTTCTTATTTGTAGACGAAGAGCAGAGCTCATGGGGTTAATCAGGAGTCATAAACCGCTGATTTCATCTGCGAGTCGGGTCAGAATCCTAATGGTCGGCCCTGTTGGTGCTGGAAAATCCAGTTTTTTCAACTCCATAAACTCCATCTTCACTGGTCATGTGACCAGCAAAGCCATGTCAGGATCTGCAGGCACCAGTCTAACTGTACAGGTATATCATCAACAGAGGTATGGGACCTGCTGCTTTGGCTTGTAATATTAAACAATTATTTCACAATTATTCCTATTGTTGGCAGTTTCGCAGTTACCCAGTGAATGATGGTCGTGAAGGAAAGCCATTGCCGTTTGTGTTGTGTGACACCATGGGCCTCGAGGAGCAATCAGGAGCAGGACTGGACATTGAGGACATCAGCAGCATTCTTCAAGGACACATACCAGACCGCTATAAAGTAAGAGCATAAGTACATTTTTTGGGGCTTGGAAATGTATATTAATTTGTAAAGTTTGGTAATCTTTTTATTTAATCTATTCTTAATCCAGTTCAACCCTGCAGCACCGTTTCAACCTGATGAGCAAAAGTCCTCCAGACTTGTGTCTCTACAGGAGAAGATCCACTGTGTGGTGTACGTGATCGACGCCACCAAAATCTCCCTCATGTCTGAGAAACTAGAAGAAAAACTGTCTGCCATACGCAGAAAAGTCAACTATATCGGTAAGTGAGCATATTAACGCTATTTTTGTGACTAATATGTAGGTTATACAGGAAGCTACTTGACAGAGATGTACTTTAAAATGTATCATGACTATTTCAGGCATTGCTCAGATTGTCTTGATGACAAAAGTCGATGAAGCTTGTCCTTTTGTGGAGGAAGACCTCGAAAATGTGTATTTTAGTTCCTACATCAAGACAAAGGTGAGACATCATGATCACATGAACTCTCCAATCTGGACCCAGAGTGGCTTTTTCTTTCAATAAACTCTCCAAAATTAATTTCCAAACCCTTCACTCTCTCTGGTGAAATGAGGTGCAGAGAGTAACAGAACTGATTATTCAGTTGTAAGCAGTAATGGAAAGAGTACTGAAAAATCATACTCAAGTAAAAGTACCATTACCTGCCTAAAAATGTAGTGCAAGTAGAGTAAAAGTGTCTGCTGTAATTATCACTCACAGTATGAGTAAAAAGTAGCCCTTTCAAAAGTGCTTAAGAGTAGCGAGCAGTGAGTATTAATTACACTGTGAAAAGCTGATGTGTTTACATGTAATCTGTGGCTGTGTGTGAACGTTACATTCTGTAGTGCATTTAGTTATTGCCAAGCAGGCACACAACATCATGAGACATTAATATTATGTTAGATTTAGGTCATGTCTGCTGACCAAAATTCAATGTCTAGCCAGCGTCTACGGACAACGTTATTTTGCTGTCCAGTAATGACGTCAAATGAAGTTAATATTTGGTTGAATTCAGGTTGTGTTGGAAAGTGACCAAAATCCAACGTCAAGCCAACATCTTAAACCAACGTCAAATACTAATATTTATTCATCAGGTATGTCAACCAAAATCCAACATCTGATAATGGTAACGTCCACACAACGTCAAGCTGTTACATCATTAGACGTTGATATTTGGTTGTTTTTAGGTTGGACACTGACGTTGGCCTGAGGTCCAATTCCGATGTCAACCTGATTTTCATTTCCAAATAAAATGTAACACCGCCATGACGTTGAGGCCATTTCGTTTATCATACAGTAAACATCTATCATTTTCTCATCAGTGTCATGCATCTAAACAGTCTCTGGGTCAATGAGTGTACAGATTTTGGACATCTTCTTGGGCTCTTTTAATGCTTTCAAACAGTTGCAAATCGCCCATGTCTTGAGGTAGTTCATTATGAGGCGATTTACCTTTGATTGGACAGGAATCATGACTAATTTCTAATCCCCATAGATGAGAAATAATAAAGTAGTGACTGCAGGTTGAAGGAAAGTAGTGGAGTAAAAGTACCAATACTGCAGTAAAAATGTACTCAAAGGGAAAGTAAAAGTACACATTTTTAAAACTACTTCATAAATTACAGTTCCTGAGAAAAACTACTCAATTACAGTAATTTGAGTATTTGTAATTAGTTACTTTACACCACTGATTATAAGATGTTTTAGATTAAAGCATCTGCTAAAGCCTGAATGTGAGCTGGTGTTGTGTGTGTGCAGGTGCAGGAGGTGAGCTCTCGCTTGGGTGTGCCGGTGTCTTGTGTCTTACCGGTGAAGAACTACAGTCAGGAGCTGGAGCTGGAGCTCAACTGTGACGTCCTGCTTCTCACTGCTCTACAGCAGATGCTTCGTTTTGCAGATGATTATTTCGATGATATACACCCTGTGGAGGACAAGCCTGTATGAAGCTCTTGTGGCTGAACTGCAAAAAGGACAAATTGAAAGATATGCAAATCATTTACATGACGGCTAATACAAATGAACTTAAATTACATGCCATTAACTATCTAATAAAACTTTATCGATGACATTCAAGAGAAACCTGATTTGTAAATAGCACCCTGATGAAAATGCTAACACAAATAGCATGTTGATAGTATGATCTTAACACAATTAGCATATAGCTAGCATGGTGTCAGTGTAACAGAGTTATGGTGTGTCTCCACCGGCTGACATCAAACTAGTGCGAAGCACATTAGAATACTATTAGGTAGGAAGGGGTTACCATTTTATTGACTTTGTTCTACATGTGGTGCGCCCCCTCTGTTACCTTAATCCATTTTCATGTGTGTAAAGCCAGCGCACAAAGGATATTTTAATATTTCTGTGCTCAATCTCTGCTATGACTGTTTTCTCATGCAATATGTCA
Source organism: Danio aesculapii (assembly GCF_903798145.1). Classification (NCBI taxonomy): domain Eukaryota; kingdom Metazoa; phylum Chordata; class Actinopteri; order Cypriniformes; family Danionidae; genus Danio; species Danio aesculapii. The sequence goes on along the minus strand of NC_079456.1, from coordinate 18,018,478 downwards.
CAGAAGTAATTATAATGATCGATCTTTATTTACACAACACAGAAGAGACGCAAAAGACTAGTTACATTGATCAGGGTCACGCCACTAATGTAACTAGTCTTTCGTGTCTTATCTGCACAAATAAAGATCAACCGTGGTCACTAAGAGAATATTGGCTTACTACAATACTAACATGTTGCTAAAATGCCATCAAAAGTGGAAACGATTGTAAAATAAAAAAGTACATTTACACACAAAATGCAGCACTTCAAGACACCATATATATTTTATAAAAAGGTATTAAAAAGATCCTGAAAAATCAGAGTAGAAGGTACCTCCTGTGACAGAAAGAAATAACATTGAAATAACATTGGGTAGTAGGAAGGGAAAATACAATGAAGTAATCTCTAAAAACGAGTACTTTTTGACTGCAAATAAAATTGTAAGGAATAAAAAGTCATTTTTAATTAAAGTAATTAGTGTTCATTTTTAAATGGACTCAAGTAAAGTACAAATACCCCCCAAAAAATACTTAAGTACATTAATCAAGTCAAATTTATTCAAGTACTTTATACCTCTGTTATCATGATGATGACTATTATTATTATTATTATTACTAATATTATCATTATCATTATCAAATGCACTTTTAATCTGGTGCTTTCTATAGGTGGTTTAAACAAACATTGAAATGTTTTATGTTTAAAAAGTTCATTGCAGATGTGACAATATTTTTGGTGAATTCATATTGTAAAATGCTTCTCAATGTAATATGTATTACATTATGAGCTCAATATTTTATTATGCTTTGAGAAAATTTTTACATCATGAACATTTTATTGGCATAATAATGCTATAATCAATACAATGTGTGGAGTTTTTATATTACATGCGATTACATCAGGGGCATTGCTAGACATAATGCTTTACTGGGGCACCCCCCCCCCCACCTCCCCTTCCAAAAAAAAAAAAAAAAAAAAAAAAAAAAAAAAAAAATATATATATATATATATATATATATATATATATATATATATATATATATATATAATAAATATTTATTATAAATAAAAGTATTCTTGTTATTATACAATTATTATTCTAAATAATCTTAAATGTATCTGGAAAACACTGTTAAGACCCAACTGGAGTGATGCTAAGATCATTTAAGAAATCTTTTGCATAAATATTAATTTCATTTGAATAAATTTCTATAGACAATTCAATAAAAAAAAGATGTGTTCTAGAATTATCTGTTGTCTTAGACTGACACACGGCAGAGAATTAGGTTTAAGTCTTACCTCCCTGACTCATCATCGCTCCTTTTTGCTTCATACTAAAAAATCTCTCAGGAGGCACACTTAGTAAGATCACTGTCGTATTGTTTAAACTTTAGTTTACAACGCATGAGCGGCGCGAGACAAGCAAGTAGCCTGCTTTTTGGGCGCGCATGTTAACTACCGGGACTCGCACCAGCAGAAGAGCAGCACGTGTTTACTTTTTGATTACACTGCTTTCACCAGCATTGGTTCGGTTGCACATAGAGAATAACGTCTTTATTTCGGAATTACTACTCTTAATATATACACTTGCATATTAAGTAAATCAGATCTCAATGCATTTACTGGGGCACTGGTGATTTTTACTGGGGCACGTGCCCCAGTGAATTGGGTCCAGCGACGCCCCTGAATTACATTATGAGTTGCTGCAGGTATTTATATTTTATTCTCTGTAAAGCTTATCAGATTGTCATCTTAGATACTTAAAGGGTTACAAATACAGCATGATATATACAATTGAAATCTAAATGATTAAACAACCTTTGAATTTTTTTTCTTTTTTTAAATATTTCCCAAATTATGTTAAACAGAGCAAGGAAATGTTCACAGTATGTCTGATAATATTTTTTCTTTTGGAAAGTTTTTTTTTATTTTGGCTAGAATAAAAGCAGTTTTTAATTTTTTAAAAAAACATTTTAAGGTCATAATTATTAGCCCCTTTAAGCTATATTTTTCCGATAATCTACAGAACAAACCATGGTTATAACTTGCCTAATTACCCTAACCTGCCTAGTTAACCTAATTAACCTATTAAGCCTTTAAATGTCACTTTAAGCTGTATAGAAGTGTCTTGAAAAATATAGTCAAATATTATTTACTGTCATCAAGGCAAAGATAAAATAAATCAGTTATTAGAAATGAGTTATTAAAACTATTATTTTCAGAAATGTGTTAAAAAATGTCTCTACCTTAAACAGAAATTGGGGCAAAAATAAACAGGGGGGTAATAATTCAGACTTCAACTGTGTTTGTTTTTCCTACTATGCATGTTAATGTTTACAGTTGTTTTGTGTTGAGGTTGAGTAAATAGGCTGTACATTTTCATTTTGGTGTGAGGTAACGCTCCCTTTAAGAGAGCATCCTTAAGGGCTGGATTTGGAAGGAAGGAGGAAGGAAGGATTCATCCTCAGTAAAATGCAACCTTTCATTTGAAACGCACCCATTGAAAAAGGTAGGTCGATATCAGAATCAGAACAAAGATATGACAAAATAATTACATTTTCTACGCCAATGATATTGTTATAGCCAACATAGAGCGGTTTCAGATGTGAAAGGAAATTTTCTGATCTAATCTCTGACAGTTTCGGTTTCGATTCGAGTGAACTGCCGCTTTTACTCCAAAATTGCGTCTATCTGGTTTTAGCTCACCCTAAATAGATTTTTTCGCTTTGAGTTTGTTTGATGGTTTTAGATGATCTCCTGGCATATATTAATGTCAATATTATTACTGTTCTAACTAAAACTGTCCAGGGCTGCATTTTCCTAAAGCATTGTTAGGTTAAGTAGCTCTTAACAATACTCGTGCGACTGATCTTAATGTTTCAAAAACATCGCAATTTGTTAGCTGCTCTGTTGTAATCGTAAAAGTCATAAGAAGACGGAAGTTATGAGATTATTGCAGCTGTAGATTCATTCAACTGCAGTCACATGAAAAAATCCGACATATGGCTATCAATATTTTAAACATGAACATATAACATTGGATATTTGTTATTCCAATGTTTGGAAAAAATATATGTAAACCGTAATTTGTGCAATATTTTAAAATGTATGTTGCATATGTAAACTCTCAACATATGTAGGTTAATTTATTTTGCCATATAGGCTATCAAATTGTAGCATACTGTAAAAAATGGGGTTCCACACAATTCATTTATGTTGTTCCAATACAGATCCTTTAAGTTTACATGGCTAATATGAACAGATTGAACGTAAATCAATAAAGTTTTCCCAAAACTGTTTCGTTTCAGCTCTTTTTAAATTATTTGCAAATTTTAAGTAGGTTGAACACATAGCAAAAATATTTTTGGAGTGTAGGCTATATGGTGTGCGATTACAAATGAAAGGTTTTGTACTTTATTATTACTCTATTAAAATAATTTATAAATGAAACAAGAACAAACTGACACAATATTCACATTGAAATTAAATGGATGAATGAAATGAAAAAAGGAACACAATTTTCTTATGAAATTAAATTGACTGTGCTTGAAATACAGAAAAATTGGCAAAAGGATGAACTTGTCAGTGACATGCTGGAAACCAATGACGCATGTATTAGGCGTTTCTTATGGATAACCTTATGTTCTTTAACCTTCTGTTTTTATCCTACCGTTTTGTGCCTCTGTCTGCAGGTAGGTGCTTTATATAGATCTGTCTTGATTGTTAATCCATTAGGATTATTAATGGGTTAAATGTTCATATAAGGTTACATTACAACACATTGGAAATGAACCGACTCATAAGTAGCGTGCAGCAACAGTTCTTGACACCATCATGTTTTGTGCATTTTTTTGGGAAAGGCCCATACAGCTTCAACGAGCGTTCGCAACCACTTATGGAATTAGCCAAGGTACACATAGTTATCAAGAAACTATAAGGCTGAACAGTTAAGTTTGGTGGATATATGATTGTGACCAAGTCATCTAACATGCTAGCTATATAAAATCTGTATCTTTTACAATACACAATCTGCAATATACAATCTTTAATTCCATATTTACGTTTCGTTATGCATTGTTAGGAGATTTGAAGTGCTGCACAGTACAGTGTACATGTGTTTGCACTGGCAGAACCTCGGAAACCCCATAAGGCAAAATAACCCCAAATATGGGTCTTTTACGTCTCTTCTGCATAGGCAAAAGCAAAGGGACCCTGTCATGCTGTAATCATTATTTACAGCAATAATGTTACTTATATATACATATCAATCCATCCTGCGTGATATCACTATGACAGTTCTGACCAATGTGGTTCAAACGAAACAGTCGTAGTTATCAAGTTAATTCTATAATGCATCGGTTGGGTAGCCAACACCAGCATCAGAGATTTATCTCATTGTTTGAGAAACGCAGTCATCCCCCGTTTATCCAGTACCTGATTGGCTATCCCTGTTTCTAATCCTAAATTAATCTAATTAAGATGCCCTCATGCCTTAAATAATGTGGCAGTTTTTTTCAAAATAATTTGTAATCTTAATATTGTGTGGTCCTCTTTGTCAATATAATAATAATAGTGTTTTTTAAGGTTATAAAACCACACAACACAGTTAAAATTAAGCACACCAGAAATAAAATGACAAGTGTTATTTCCTTTACAGCAATATTACATCTGGACAAGACATGGCCCCCATCGCTTCCGATTTAACACCTGAACAAAGAGAGCAGCTCTGTGGCCTGCTGGGAAATGTGGATCTGACTCTTCTCTATAAAGCTTCTGTTCATGGATATGAAGCGTCTGCCTTCCACCAGAGATGTGACAATCAGGGTGCCACTTTACTTGTTGCCTACAACAATTCAGGTGACATCTTTGGTGGATACACTAGTGTAGATTATACTCAAAGTGGCCAGGAAATTGCAGATAAGGAAGCTTTCCTGTTCAGCATTCGAAGTGGACGTCTTCTGTGCATCAAAGTTAATGGAGGATATAAAGCACGTCTTGATGATGCTGAAATGCCCAACTTTGGTCAACAGTTGTTCTTTTGCTACAACAATCAACCAGTTGTAAATTACAAAGAAATTCCAAATTACATAAATTCCTTTCGGCCATTTAGATTTAATCCTGACACTTTGTATGGAAATAACAATCAGCTGACTGAATGTGAAGTGTACAAAATCAAGCAGAGTAAGTGTTTCATCAGGAGAAAAAAAGTGTTTTATATTTGGAGTCCACTCTCCTGTATTGTCTAGTATTAATATTGCACCAACAAATTATATAATAATCGTTCAAAATTCTACAGCTCTTCAGGTCAGCATCAAAGAAAAGCCATGGAGGAATATTCTTTGGACAGCGGAGTATGTTTCTACTCCAGTGTTTCTAATCCTACTATGTTCAGTGTTGCCAGAATTGGTTGAATTTCCATCCAGTTTGTTGGGTTAGAATTTGATAGTGCGGGTCAAAATTGTGACTATTTGTTTTGAAAAATATGGGCTTGAAAATGAAACATTTTTATTTTGTAGTCAAATTGGTTAACAAATAATAATAATAATAATAATAATAATAATAATAAAAATAACAATAGTAATAATAATAATAATAATTTCTTACATTTATTTGGCACTTTTCTGGACACTCAAAGAGCTTTAAGCATTGGGGGGACGCTCCTTATCCACCACCAGTGTCCAGCATCCAACTGGATGACACGACGGCAGCCATATTGCACCAGACCGCGCACCACACACCAGCTGATAGGTGGAGAAGAGACAGAGTGATATAGCCAATTATGATATGGGGATGGTTAGGAGGACATGATGGACAGAGGCCAGTGAACAAATTTAGCCAGAATGCTCTTTTTGAAGGACATCCTGGGATTTTTAGCGACCACAGAGAGTCAGGACCTCGACTTAACGTCTCACCTGAAAGACAGTACTCACTGAGAGTATAGTGTCCCCTTTACTATACTGGGGCATTAGCCTCACTAACACCACTTCCGGCAGCAAACTAGCTTTCCCATATGGTCTCCCATCTAGGCACTGACCGGGCGCAGACCTGCTTAGCTTCAGTGGGCGACCATGTGGGAGTTGCAGAGAGCTAGCGGCCGGCAAAAAACTGCATGCACTCTAATCCAATCATCATCACATTACTAAACACTCCACTACTTCAGGGGGGTTTGACACCAATGAAAAAAACAAATGTTATGATGATGCATTTTACATTGAATTGATTCTGAACTTCTAGCTGTATATACACAAGTGATTGCTAAGAAAAGAAATATAAGCTGTAGCTACAGTAGAGAGTGCCCCAGAATAGATCTCAAACAGTGGATTGATCAGATGGGTTTAAGTTGCACACAGAGGTAGGTCCATAATTGTTATAGTTGTTATTGTTTGAAAATGAAAAAGACATTTTTGTCTGTTTGTGCATGAGCATGTTAGGCTAATTGTGTCTGCTATTTTGATCACTAACTGGACTGGATTATTTAGATTTTCTTATTGCGAATAGTTTCTACCTGTTTGGTTTGGCATACATGTACACTTACTAGTCTGTCCGACTCTAGCTTTTACTGATGAGTAGCAGGCCTTACAAGGACTGGAATAGAAATGATGCAGCCTTACTGTATATAAAGCATGCATCGCTCTTTCTTGAATGAGAGTGATTTTGAGCTACTGCTACAGTAGCATCACATGCATTACTGGTGTCAACCCAAAACACAGCCAAAGAACCTTGACACAGTGGGACAGAGAAAGCTCACTGTATACTGGAGTTTTGTAAGTGTAATTGCAAAGCAACACAGTCAGAATGAATAAGTATAAATGCTCACACAATTGCATCAACTATGTGCACGGTATGCACTGTGGAGTCGGGTGATCACTCGATGCAGAAGTATAAATCAGCCTTGAGATGTCATGAGGGTTGACATGGGCTGGTTGACTTGGTCAAATGCAATGGACTGATCCATCAAGATGATTACTGATGATGTGGAAATATGATGCATGATGGAATTTACCTAAAGAACTCTCTGGCAGTGAATGTTTTGGTGGAGCTGTCTTGTATTGGGCAGGTTTTTGAGTACATTTAGCCTGGAAATTGATCACCCAATCTAGCAACACTGTATATGTTTCTAGCGTTATTTCAAGTGGTGCTGCTTTTATAGAGTTACTTTCAATAATGGAGCTGTGATCTATGTGTAGACGAAGGGAAGAGCTGATGGCAGTCATTAGGAGTCACAAACTCCTCCTATCATCTGTGAGCCGGGTCAGAATTCTAATGCTCGGCCCTGTTGGTGCTGGAAAATCCAGTTTTTTCAACTCCATCAACTCCATCTTCATGGGATACGTGACCAGCAAAGCCATGTCAGGATCTGCTAAATCTAGTGTCACCACACAGGTACAAATTTAACTGTGTTTCCTACTGAAGCCTCCTATCAGTTTAAGCTCTTGAGTTGTTTCTCTTACTTGGTTGACAGTTTCGTATGTACCCAGTAAAAGATGGTCATGAGAGAAAGCCATTGCCCTTTGTGTTGTGTGACACCATGGGCCTCGAGGAGCAATCAGGAGCAGGACTTGATATTAAAGACATCACCAGCATTCTTCAAGGACACATACCAGACCGCTATAAAGTAAGAGCATTAAGCAGATTTGCTTACCTCCAGTAAGAATTAGTTGAAGTATGAAGATTCAGATTGAAGTTCTTTCATTTAGTTCAACCCCATCACACCATTTCAACCTGATGAGCAGAAGTCCTCCAGACCTGCGTCTCTCCAGGAGAAGATCCACTGTGTGGTGTACATGATCGACGCCACCAAAATCTCCCTCATGTCTGAGAAACTAGAAGAAAAACTTACTTCTGTACGTTCTCTAATCAATTCGCATGGTAAGTCAATTAATACAATATTTAATCCAATATGCATAACTCCTGACATAAGCCAGTTTTTCCATGAGAAGCTGAACAGTTTTTCAAACTATTTCAGCCATTCCCCAAATGGTCGTGATGACAAAAGTCGATGAAGCTTGTCCTCATGTGCAGAAAGACCTTCAAAACGTTTATGCCAGTTCCTACACCAAGTTGAAGGTGAGATGCATCCCATGATTAGATTGTGAGCTGTTCTCTGTAGGACTCAGAGTGACAGATGATGTTGTGTGTGTGTTCAGGTGCAGGAGGTGAGCTCTCGCTTGGGTGTGCCGGTGTCTTGTGTTTTACCGGTGAAGAACTACAGTCAGGAGCTGGAGCTGGAGCTCAACTGTGATGTCCTGCTTCTCACTGCTGTACAGCAGATGCTTCGATTGGCAAATGATTATCTGGATGATGTTGATTCCTTTTAGGCCATAGAAAGCACTGCAAAGATAGATACAGGGTTATACAGTTAAAGTCAGAATTATTAATGCCCCTAAATTTTTAGCCCCCCTGTTTATTTTTTCACCCAATTTTCTGTTTAACGGAGAGACTATTATAAGTAGTAGTAGTAGTAGTAAATAGTTTTAATAACTTCTAATAACTGATTTATTTTATCTTTGCCATGATGACAGTAAATAATATTTGACTAGATATTTTTCAAGACACTTCTATACAGCTTAAAGTGACATTTAAAGGCTTAACTAGGTTAATTAGGATAGGGTTAGGGTAATTAGGCAAGTAATTGTATAACGATGGTTTGTTCTGTAGACTATTGAAAAAATAAATAGCTTAAAGGGGTTAAAATTTTTACATTAAAATGGTTTTTAAAAAAATTAAAATAGCTTTTATTCTAGCCGAAATAAAACAAATAAAACTTTCCCAGAAGAAAAAATATTATTAGACATACTGTGAAAATTTCCTTGCTCTGTTAAACATCATTTAGGAAATATTTAAAAAAGAAAAAAAAATTAAAGGGGGGCTAATAATTCTGACTTCAACTATACCTCTCAATTATCACAATGGTTCAAATCAAAAAATAGCTATTCTGTTTGTTTTTTAATACAAAGTATCTTTCATAAGATCTTTCACAATTATACATAATATACATTTAGAAAATGGTGGTAAATGTCCCTATGTCATAATAAAGATCATATATTGTTAAGCTGCGCATTATGTTATAGTTACTGTTACTTTTGTAGTTGCAAAATATTCCACAATCATATGTACAGTGTAGCACTAAATTTATGTGTAATGACTGCACTTAGAGAAACACTGATGTTGATTATAAAGGTTATAATCTATATATATAATCTGTGAATGGAACCATATCAGTTTCTTAGGGTTTTTTTTTATGTAAACAAAATGTTACTCATTTTCCTGTACACATAAAGTAATAAAAAAGATTTTTCAAAATTAGTTTGTAACAAATTATTAAACTATTAAAACAGTCTCAGTAATCTTTAGTTGAAGTCGGTTTACACAAAAAATAAATATAGTTTTTTAAACAGAAATTTCATGACATCATGAATTTTATGATGGCATTGTAATAAAAAAAAATTGAATTATTTTATATTCACGCCACACCGCTATAGTGTAACTAGTCTTTTGAGTCTCTTCTGTGCTGTATAAATAAATATTGACTTTTATATTTCTTGCAGTGATTTATTGTCTGTGAAAAACAGCGCAGAAGAGTGAGCGCAGAGCCTCGTGCACTGGCTTCTTTATACTCGTCAAGATGATTTTTCTTTTAAGGTAACAGAGGGGGCGCTCTGTAAAACAATAAACAAATGTTAACCCCTTCCTTCCCAATAGTATTTCAATGTGTGCACGTGGAGAGATTCAATATAACCCTGTTACATCAGCACAATATAAAGTATTTAAAAATATATATATTAAAATGACCCAGCAATTTTGATTCTGTACATTTTCGCTTAGTTCTTGCTTAGCTTCAGGGGTTATAATCTATATAGGCTATACATGAATATATGTTAAGAAACCGCATAATAGTAAGAATTCTGGCATTTCATACATTATTTTAATTTAATGTCATACTCATTAGCTCTACTTTGTAGTTAGAAATCTTCTGGGGGGGATGAGATAGTCTGCATTAAAGGGGACACATGCAAGGGCTCCTGCAGGATTTTATTCCAAGGTGTGCACAAATCCAGCACCGCCCACCCCCTTCCCCCAATCATGTCAAGAAACACTGATGCTTACTGTTAAAGGCTACAATATTTAAAGGCATTGGTTACGACATAATTAGTTTCCTTTTTCATTTTAATATTTCATACAATCTAAATGTAATAAATGCACATCAGCACCAAGGAAAAATCAGATGCTCTGAAAATTCATAAATTCATTTTCTTTTCGGCTTAGTCCCGCCATTAATCTGGGGTTGCCACAGCGGAATGAACCGGCAACTTATCCAGCACGTTTTTGGGTGGGGAAAACCGGAGCACCCGGAGGAAACCCACGTGAACGCAGCGAGAACATGCACACAGCGACCTTCTTGCTGTGAGGCAACAGCACTTTCTACTGCGCCACCGCGTCGGCCGCTCTGAAAATTATGACATTAAAAAAAATTGCAAATATTTTTTTAGTAGTGGACGGGCTCAAACTAAAATATAATTCGTAAATTTTTCTTGGAAAAAAATATATTTTTAAAACTATTAGCGTATATAGTTTGTCACTTTGTTTTAATATTTTTCTTGGTCAGTTATCTTGTAGATTAAATTGAAGAACGAATAAGATTTGAGGCGAAGTGCTTCAAATTCAGTATGCTTCAACAATGCCGAATCACGAACTGGATTGTCAAATAAAATAATAATCTAGCCTAAAAAAATTGACATATTCAGTTTCAGAGAAGCCTATATTAAACTGTTTCCCATGTTGCGCTGGTAAATTACAATTTAATTAATTTAATAATCTGAATGAGCAGGACAGGCGTTTACAAATTCGCATATAGCATATTCGCAACAGCACTGAACAATTACCTCAGTGGAACAAACTCGGTTGAAAGGTGAGAAAACTCAGAAACTCGTTGTGAGAATGGAGATGTCTGCTTATTTATGCCAGTCTGTCAGATAAAATAGTTTAAAACACCTTGAATGGTAAAGCGGATTCATGCGAGGAGGCTGTGCCGCAGCTGGATCTGTTCTGTCTGATGAAAGAAACAGTTTCCCCGGCTCAGGTGCTGATGAGACTGGGGTCTCCACTACGTGTAGGGGATCAGTATTTGTCTCATTAGTTTTAGGCCTTTTGGCAAATGTTTCAATTAGCCACCGTAGAGTTTACTCATTTTGAACCTTGTTTTAAACAATAGCTCACTGAGTGGTAATTTTTAAGGTGCGGAAAAACCACAAGCGCAACTAAAGCCAACAGATTTCTCCCACCATACAAGTACATACACACTTTAAAACACACACCTTTATTTGTTGTCATTCTTTTTTGCTTTGTCAATATATCGTAGTGTATACTGTTTAATAATCAATTAGTATTATGTAATAAATAAATAAATAAAAAGGTGGCATTAATTCGCGCTTTCTCATGGTATACACAGTGCGTACAGCCGTACGGCTGCAGGCGCCACTGGAGACACACATACACAATTAAAATTGACTTACTATTTACCCACACTTTACTTGTTTAAAACCTTTATGAGTTTCTTCTGTTGAACACAAAATCAGATATTTTGGAAAAAAGCCAAAAAAAAAATAAAAATTTAACAATTGAGGGACTTCGATAGATGACAAAACAGATTACAGCTTTAAATCATTTTTCACAATATCTTCTGTTGTGTTCAACAGAAGAAGAAAACTCAAAAAGGTTTGAAACAAGAGTGAATAAATCACCACAGGTTTGGGGTGAACTATCCCTTTAAAAAGGTCTGTCACTGATGAAACGGTGAGAATTTATATAAAACATAAAATATATGTTAAATTCATTGGTGAGCATTTATATAAAACCCGTTTCCGCAACACGCCCCTCTTTTGTTGTTGTTAGGTGAACAAAATCTCAGCCCTCAAACTCACACGATTGTTTAAGTCACTTTTGTCAGCTAAATTGAGTCATTCTGTGATATTACTTTATTGCATAAGTGCACAAATGAAAACAACATGTTGATGTTGGCTTGCTGGCTAGCCTCGTCGTCTCAGAAAGAAAGTCCCTGAATAAAGCCCTGTGCGGCAGGTACAGCAGGGCTTTCTGTGTGTAGTTTTGCATGTTCCCCAGTACTAATCCAGGTACTCTGGTTTCCTCACACATCCCAAAAACACAAGTGGTGCTCACTGCAGAGCCACTTGGGCAGAGCTGAGCTCCAGCAAGGGGGAGCTTGAGCTCCAGCTCCTCCTTCTTTGCACTTCTTCTACAAGTGATGTCACTGGGGGTTGGGGTTAGGGGTAGGGTGGGTGTACGCATTACTTGGGCTCCAATGAGGGGGAGCTTGAGCTCCAACTCCTCTTCCTATAAGCTGTTTTAATGCGTACACCCACCCCACCCCTAACCCCAACCCCCAGTGACATCACTTGTAGAAAAAGTGCAATAAAGGAGGAGCTGGAGCTCAAGCTCCCCCTTGCTGGAGCTCAGCTCTGCCCAAGTGGCTCTGCAGTGAGTACCACTTGATTAAAACAGCTTATAGGAGGAGGAGTTGGAGCTCAAGCTCCTCCTCATTGGAGCCCAAGTGGCTAGGTGAACTGAAGATTTTAGCCCTCCCCCTGCTTGGCTATTTGTGTATCGCAGACTTGGGTATCGGATTAACTGCTTCTTGCCATGAATATAGCCATATGCTATGCAGTATGACGACCCTCTGTGTTCAATTTTAACATTTACCATTTTAATCATGTAAGGCTGAAGGCTAGCAAAACCTCTTAGCCCAGATACGGAAGCAGGAGGAGGAGGGTGGTTCACACACCTCACAGGTAATTCTGTTTGTTCAAACTGGTAATGCAATGTAAATCTCCCTCATAACACACATTCATAAATGCTAATGCTAAAAACATTCCTGTATATCAGGATAGAGCTTGCTGGAAAACAGGTTTGACTTGGGTGTAACATTCAACAAGTGAAACATTCAGTGTTACTTTCACACAGCACTTTCTCTACGGAACTTAAGGTAAGTCACATATCATAATATTCTTTCATTTTTATACATATATGCTGTAAAATCAGTTTGTATAACTCTGCAGTGGGAGTTCACCGAAATAATGTATAAAAGAAGGTAAGTACAAATAACAGTTAAGTAAACACATAATTACACAAGGAACAAGTCATGGACAGCCTTTCCTTGTACTTTTTTTTTTTAAAGTAATGCTCACTCAAAAAGGTACCTATGTTGATCTTGATTAATCTATGTTGTACGTAATTAATGATATGTTGAAGTTATAAGCCACTTTATCTTAATTTTATATGAGATTTTGACATTTTAAAACTCCAAATATTATTTAAAGCCCTGATCTGTGTTGTCTTTCAATGCACATTAAGTAACATCTACCTTCAGTCTTGTATATACCTTATTTTTTTGACTAAGAACTAAGGTAATGTTTATATTTAGTTGTCTTACAATACATTGGGTAAATAATTCAATAACAGCCTAATGAATGCATTATAGCACATTTAAACATGACATTTAGTGAAAATATTAAGCTCAAGTTCACATTGTGTATTTGCAGGTCTTCATCTTCAAGCATGAATAAGCACAAAGTCAGAAACGTCACCGAGAACACCCTCACTTCTAACTTACCAGAAGACAAGAGAAAGCAGCTCTGTGCTTTGCTTGGTGATGTGGATCTGACTCTTCTCTATAAAGCTTCAGTTCATGGATACAACGCTTCTGCCTTTCATCAGAGATGTGACCGCCAGGGTCCAACTATACTTGTTGCTTACAACAGTTCAGGCTACATCTTTGGTGGATACACTAGTGTAGATTATACTCAAAGCGGGCAGTATATTGCTGATGAGGACATATTCCTATTCTGCTTTCAGGGCAAGATCCCTGTGTGTATTAAACTTAACAGTGGGTATAATGCTCGTCTTGATGACACTGGCGTGCCCAGCTTTGGCCAACAGTTGTACTTTTGCTACAACAACCAACCAATGGTGTATAATCAAGGAGTGAGTGCGTTTACTGTTAACACTGCAATAATGTATGGGAACGACACTCAGCTAAGCGAATGTGAGGTGTACAAAGTGGAGCAGAGTAAGTCAATCATTATAAAGTGTGCTTTTATATGCACATCTAGTCATGTACAAGAGGCATCAGATTATAATTAGACTCAATTCTTCAATTATGTGCCAGGGACCCAAGTCAAATTTGAGGTGAAACCTTGGAGGAGCGTTCTGTGGACAGCTGAGTATGTTTCCAATCTGGGTTTGCTCGTTTCCTTCTGTATTTTCACATGTAGTTATTGAATGCAATCTGTATTCCAGACGAAGAGAGGAGCTCATGGAAATGATCAGGAATTATAAACCCCTGACATCTTCTGTGAGCCATATTCGAATCCTAATGGTCGGTCCTGTTGGTGCTGGAAAATCCAGTTTCTTCAACTCTGTAAACTCCATCTTCATGGGTCGCATAACCAGCAAAGCCATGTCAGGATCTGCAGGCACCAGTCTGACCACACAGGTACAGATTGAACAGAGTTTCCTACTGACGTCTCCTCAGTCTCTGATACGTTTCTCTTCTTGGCTGACAGTTTCGCACTTACCCAGTTAAAGACGGTCGTGAAAGAAAGCCATTGCCATTTGTGTTGTGTGACACCATGGGCCTTGAGGAGCAATCAGGAGCAGGACTGGACATTGAGGACATCAGCAGCATTCTTCAAGGACACATACCAGACCGCTATAAAGTAAGAGCACTCACAGAGTCTACAAAATGAATGAAGACTGAAGTGTGAATAATAAAATATAAATCCATTCAGTTCAACCCCGTCACATCGTTTCAACCTGATGAGCAAAAGTCCTCCAGACCTGCGTCTCTACAGGAGAAGATCCACTGTGTGGTGTACGTGATCGACGCCACCAAAATCTCCCTCATGTCTGAGAAACTAGAGGAAAAACTCTCTGCCATACGCAAAAAAGTCAATTCGCTGGGTTAGTGAACATATTAATGCATATCTTGAGACCAATCAAAGGGAAATTGAAGTAATTGATATACATAACTCAACATACCTCAAACTATTTCAGGCATTGCTCAGATTGTCTTGATGACAAAGGTAGATGAAGCTTGTCCTCTAGTGGATGAAGACCTGCAAAGCCTTTATCTCAGTTCCTACATCAAGACGAAGGTGAGACATCATGGTCATATGAACTGTTCTTATTTCTTTACAAGTAAGCCCTTTCCAGAACCTTCACCCTCTCTGCTCCTTTCTGGTGAACAAAACTTACCATATTCTGAATTCTGCAAGCATTAAAAACCCTATAATCATAAACCAAAGCATCAGCTAGTTCGTTTTCTATTCTATCTTTGTAGTAAAGCAGTCACTGATGCTCCTACTAAAGCCTGAATGTGAGCTGGTGTTGTGTGTGTTCAGGTGCAGGAGGTGAGCTCTCGCTTGGGTGTGCCGGTGTCTTGTGTCTTACCGGTGAAGAACTACAGTCAGGAGCTGGAGCTGGAGCTCAACTGTGACGTCCTGCTTCTCACTGCTCTACAGCAGATGCTCAACTTTGCTGAAGATTATCTGGACGATGTTGCTCCTATATAAAGAAAAGTTGTTTTTATTTTCTCAATACTTCACTTTGTGTTATATATGATATAATCTTGTGACTAGAAAGTTATGAAATATGCAGAATAGTGCTACCTTGTCAGTAGTGAATTTTCATGCAGTTTATAATATAGTATTTTTAGCTTGGTATGCATTTATTCTACTGTGTTAAACCACCTATCAAATTTAAAATTGGCCAATGGTGAGTTTGTGGTGCAAACAGTAAGATTTAGTAACATTTCTCGGTTAACTAGATAACAAATTTCTTTAGAATATATTGAAACTGTCAACACATCCATTATACATATATAGCTGTTAAATAAACTGAGGTACTTATTCACTGTGGGCATGATTTTTACATTTTTTGTTGTTTTTGTTTGTGTGAAAGTGTGCTGGACTTCCTTCAAAGCAGAATATTGATATTTTAATAAATACTTGGATCAGAATATTTAAGAACTCTGTGTACATTCACATTTTACAATTGCCAAATTCTTGGAAAAGCGATTACTTAAAGGTAAATTCCATCGGTTAATTAACTTTAGATAATATTATTTATAATGAACGCATGTGTAAATCTCTTCACTTTAACAAAACATGATGAAAAAGCTTGTCAACTAGCACTTCTTTAGAGTTCACATTTGACCCTTAACATTTAAAAGACTTACCTTTGCAAGCATTTTTTTGCACAATTATCTGAAACTTAAAATACCTTTCTGTTCTTTTTGATGGCATTTTTGCCTCAAGCTGTCATTAAGTTCTGACTTTGATGAAAGTGAATTTGTTAATGATGATGTAGAGGGATTAAGCAGCTGTAAAATCTTATAATAAACCGGAAATGAAAGTAAAACTTGCATCTGAGAAAAACAAGACTGGGCCATCCAATCAGAAAGAGGTTTTAGAAAGAATAAATCTTTATGGAAAATGTATTAAAAAAAGGTGATTTTACAAATGGAGTCTATACTATAATAAAGATAATTTTTTGTTTTATTACAAAAAAACATATTCCTCCAAAATAAAACCACAGAGCTTTAAAACAGAAGCAGAAGGTTGCTAATCATTTCCAGTAAAAAGGCGGGAGAATTTTTCATATGTTATCATAAATTGCCTAATTATTGTTCTTTGTATATATATTTATTTATATATATTTATTATAATATATTATATATATATATATATATATATATATATATATATATATATATATATATATATATATATATATATATATATACATATAAATAAATATATATATATATATATATACACATATATATATATACACATATATATATATATATACATATAAATAAATATATATGTATATAAATAAATATATGTATATATATATATATACATATAAATAAATATATATATATATATATATATATATATATATATATATATATATATATACATACATATAAATAAATATATATATATATATATATATATATATATATATATATATATATATATATATATATATATATATATATATATATATATATATATATATATATATATATATATATATAAATACACATATATATATACACACACACAAGTCTGTGGAACATTCAGTTGAGGCATGCCTTTACTGGATTAAAATGAAATATTTTCCATATGTAATACAAAATTTTTATATAGCTACTTGTAAAATATGTTACGTATTTCTTAATGAAATATAAAAATATAGACAAATATTTCAGACTTATTTTATAATTTTTTTTCTCATATAAGCCTACATATTTGTAAAATCCCACAGAAATGTCGATTACAAGGTGGTGGGGTTTGATTAGAAGAGCGAAACTTGACGATCGGCTGTGTGTGAAAGATATGAAGCCACGTATGAAATGTTTAATTTCAGAGAGAACATGGAGCGTAAGGTAAGACCAACGCTCTATATCAAAGTAATAAATATCGTCCACAGAAAATGTAACATTTAAATATGCTGTTAAAAATTATACATATAAATATATAAAATTCTTGATTTCATTTCACTTTCGGCTAATCAGCATCGGTAGAATTTCAGAGAGTGACTGCTTAAGTCTGTGAGTAGGGCTGTGCAAAAAGACAAAATAATGTATATCGAATATACAAAATAAAAAAGTATATGGTTTCATATTATACTCATTGTTTATTTCGCAGTGTGTCTAAATACATTATTTATGGTAAGAATTTTTCATAATTTATATGAGCTCATTATTATACACTGGGATGCAGCCAAACATGAATAACAGCATCGGGAAAATGTTACAATCTTTAAAGTATAATATTTACTTTTTTCATTTTATGTTGCACTTGTAATCATTAGTTTTTGAAAACTGTATTATATTTGATTAATATTATATTTCTATATTTTTAATCCAACATTTGCCCTTAAGCTCTAAATAAAGTGAGAAATATGATCATATATGAGTGAGTACAATTCTGAGCATATACATTAAAATGTAAAAATAAATAGTCCTTTACATGTGGTCAGTACAAAAAAAACGATTAATTGATTGCATTTACAGAAATGGCACTATAACATGATATATGTCATTATCACATATAGATGATGACTTTCTGTGAGTGTCACACAGAACTCAAATCATATTCATGTTCTTGTTTAGATGTACAGCAGTTCTACTGCTGCATTCAACTTCGGTGGGTCTGTCAGAGTCAGTCAAGCTCCACTCACTTTAACAGACGAGCAGAAAGATCAGCTCTGTGCCTCAATTGGTGATGTGGATCTGACTCTTCTCTATAAAGCTTCAGTTCATGGATATAAAACCTCTGCCTTTCACCAGAAATGTGATAATCAGGGTCCTACTTTACTAGTAGCCTACAATCGTTCTGGCTACATCTTCGGTGGATACACTAGTGTAGATTATACTCAAAGTGAGCAGCAAATTACGGATAAGGCAGCTTTCCTGTTTAGCTTTCAAGGCAATACCTGCATTTTCATCAAGGTTAACAGCGGATGTTATGCACGTTATGATGGTGATGGAGGACCCAACTTTGGCAACCAGTTGTACTTCTGCAACAACGACCAACCTGTTGTGTCTAATCAAGGAGCATCCCAAGGTGGACTGTTTGGACATTCTAGCGCAATGAAAGCATTCAATTTTAATTCTTCAACACTATATGGAAACGACTATGCGCTGACTGAATGTGAGGTGTACAAAGTGAAGCAGAGTAAGTCAATCATTAGAAAATAGCCATAGACAGTAAATAACCTCCAGTTTCTATAAGTAAACATTTACAAGTGTATCAATAAATTAATTGTTTGCATTACTTCAGCTGAAAGCACTCTGTTAGACTGTCAGAAGCCATGGAGGAATGTTCTGTGGACAGCCGAGTATGTTTTCCTCTTGCTTATTTATTTGGTAATAAGTTAGTTAAAATGTTATCAAACTAAGTTTTGATCTGTCACAGACAAAAAGCAGAGCTCATGGAAATGATCAGGAATTATAAACCCCTGACATCTTCTGTGAGCCATATTCGAATCCTAATGGTCGGTCCTGTTGGTGCTGGAAAATCCAGTTTCTTCAACTCTGTAAACTCCATCTTCATGGGTCGCATAACCAGCAAAGCCATGTCAGGATCTGCAGGCACCAGTCTGACCACACAGGTACAGATTGAACAGAGTTTCCTACTGACGTCTCCTCAGTCTCTGATACGTTTCTCTTCTTGGCTGACAGTTTCGCACTTACCCAGTTAAAGACGGTCGTGAAGGAAAGCCATTGCCGTTTGTGTTGTGTGACACCATGGGCCTCGAGGAGCAATCAGGATCAGGACTGGACATTGAGGACATCAGCAGCATTCTTCAAGGACACATACCAGACCGCTATAAAGTAAGAGAACTTACAGAACCTCCAAAATGAATGAAGACTGAAGTGTGAATAATAAAATATAATTGTTTCTGATTTAGTTCAACCCCGTCACATCATTTCAACCTGATGAGCAAAAGTCCTCCAGACCTGCGTCTCTACAGGAGAAGATCCACTGTGTGGTGTACGTGATCGACGCCACCAAAATCTCCCTCATGTCTGAGAAACTAGAGGAAAAACTCTCTGCCATACGCAGAAAAGTCAACTCACTGGGTTAGTGAACATATCAATGCAAATCTTGAGACCAATCAAAGGGAAATTGAAGTAATTGATATACATAACTCAACATACCTCAAACTATTTCAGGCATTGCTCAGATTGTCTTGATGACAAAAGTAGATGAAGCTTGTCCTCTAGTGGATGAAGACCTGCAAAGCCTTTATCTCAGTTCCTACATCAAGACGAAGGTGAGACATCATGATCATATGAACTGTTCTTATTTCTTTACAAGTAAGCCCTTTCCAGAACCTTCACCCTCTCTGGTAAACAAAACTGACCATATTCTGAATTCTGCAAGCATTAAAAACCCTATAATCATAAACCAAAGCATCAGCTAGTTCGTTTCCTATTCTATATTTGTAGTAAAGCAGTCACTGATGCTCCTACTAAAGCCTGAATGTGAGCTGGTGTTGTGTGTGTGTGTGCAGGTGCAGGAGGTGAGCTCTCGGTTGGGTGTGCCGGTGTCTTGTGTCTTACCGGTGAAGAACTACAGTCAGGAGCTGGAGCTGGAGCTCAACTGTGACGTCCTGCTCCTCGCTGCTCTACAGCAGATGCTCAACTTCGCTGAAGACTATCTGGATGATGTTGCACCTATTTAGGAGCAGAAAATACGCAGAACACCACCACATTGTCAGTGGCAAAATTTCATGTTTACAACAATAATTGTAGGGTATTTGAGTACAAAGTATTAGAGTATTGTGCTATATAACAGATTAGGCAGCTTTTACTTGGCTTTAGTGAGTTTGTGATTCAAAATGAGTTTTGAAAACATTTTCTAGGGTAATGATAAGACAAGTCGACTTAGGAAAGGGGGTCTTCAACTGAAATAGTCAACATATATGCTGTTTGTAATCTATTAATTAAATAATAAAGTGACTTCTTAATATGGGAATGATTTTAAGATAACTTTTTGTGCAAAGTGGACTGGACAACTCATTGATATTTAAAAAATAATTCAGCATGGGTTTAAGAACTTGCGATATACTCACATTCTGGATGCTTCTTCATATTAGTCAAAAAGTTTGTTGAGTTCATAAAAAATACATATAGTTTTATATTATCCAGTCATATTTTTTTAAACCATAAGTTTTAAATATCTGCAGCAAAGTGTTAGGAGTGAAAGTGCTGCAGTTATCCAAATTGTATGAAATTCAGGTTCTAAAGAAAGCTCATCAGACATATTCCATCCTCTTTTTGATTAATTTCAAATCTTTCCCTTGGGATCTCGGTATAGAATTCCTTTGGCATTGACCAAGAGATTAAGTTTTTCATTTGTTTCTTGTGCTACTGATTTGCAGAATTTTAATGGGAAGAGGTAGCCGCTGTTTTAATGCTATTCATGTGTTGTGTGATGTTGGTCTTAAGTGTGCGGTGTGGTATATATGTTGTAAATCTATTACGCTGAAGAACAAATTGCCCCAATAAACAACAATTCATACAATAAAGGGACAATAAAGTTTACAGTAACAGTAATTATGCACATAGTTCATTTACTTAAGCATTTAAGGCAGTGGTTCTCAACCACGTCCTGGAGGACCACCAACACTGTATGTTTTGGATGTCTCCTTTGTCTGTCCCACCCATTACGGGTCTTTCAGTCTCTGCTAATGAGCTGATGATCTGAATCAGGAGTGTTTGGTTAAGGAGACATGCGGAGCAGAGCTAGTGGTTCTTCAGGAACGTGGTTGAGAAACACTGATTTACGGCAACTGGTTTAGTAATTTCTTCTTTAAAAGAAACAGGTCTACTCACTTTAAGTAGTCAACTAACTGCTTTTCATAGTTAGAAAAGTGTCATAGAGCAAAGGGCATTTTCTGTTAATGAATTCAGATAGGATTAAATTAAATATACTTAACATATGTCTAAATCTCTTCACTTTCACCAAGTATTGCATAAATGTCTCAATTTAAGGTCATTTCCTTGCGATCTATCTAAAATGGGTCTGCCTTTTTTCCTGTCTTCTATCTTAAATAATATAATAAAGCTAATAATAACATGTATAATAACAATACAAATAGTACATTAATTTAAACAAAGTAAATTTGGCCTGTAAAAATGGAATAATGATCAGCAAAGGATAAATAAATACACAAGCAGACTGACAGCAGAATTTCCGTTACTGTTTATTGAAACAACGAAAGGCGTAAATTAAATAAAGCAGACTTGTTGTCAAACATGAGACCAAGAAGCAGATATTTACTGTCAGATAGTTACTAGACAGACGACATCAGTAGGCTGAAACTGGGGAAATGACGTATGAATGAACATTAAACCACACGCACAGAAGCAATGACTCCTGTCCTGTAGCCTGTGATATACACTGTGATATATAAAAACCTGTAACCATCAGTAGAAACCCACAGGACAGCACTATTAGCTAATAATAATCTGACATCTCTTTCTTAATTTGTGTATTCAGTTTGGCATCTTTAAATCACAGTTTAAACAAAATAAAAATACAAAATAGGCGACAATAATTATTATCTTTTAGTAAATGAAGCTTGTTTACAATATGGCAACTTGTTAGTGTGACTAAGAGACATGCAGATTATTTCGCTCTGCTTAGTGAAAATACACACCGACAGATAAATAGTTTTAATGGACAGTTCACCCGAAAAGACAAAAAGAAAACGCTGTTTTGTTTATTTCCTCACCCTCAGGCCATCTAATAAATATATTTATTTATTTATTCAGGAAAACATTATTGTAGAGTTTAAGCTGAAACTGTGGTCCTTGGTGATCCATAAAATATATATAGAGTCAAAAAAGCAACATACACAAGCAAAAAAAATGAACAAAAATGGCTCCTGAAGATTAAATGAAGTGAAACAATTGTATCTGTGCAGGAAACGGAACATATTTACAACACTATTACCGTTAATCCACCGCCTCAGCAAGCAAGACTTTCGCCTGTATGTGATTTTTGACTCTAAAAATGTCAGTAGTCGATAACTTTATGAATCACCAAAAAAAAAAGATTAATAAACCTCTTAAATGCTCTATTGAAAACAGAAAAAAGTCAGCCACATCAATGATGGCTTAAAGGCAGGTGCATTAACAGAAAGCATTCACTTTTGGGTGAACTATCCCTTTAATAAGGACATCCTTACAAAAAGATAGAAATAAAATGTACTTCCTGACTCCGTATGGCTTTTGACTTCATCTGGAGAACCGGTTTGAATTACTCCTGAAAAAAAGATTGTGATTTCTACCACCTGTCACCTGTTTCACAACATAAAACGGGCACTATAAGCGATTGGCAGGTCAATATTGTGTGGCCACAACGTTTGCTGATCACCACAACAATGGAAAACGGACGGATAGGGAATGCCTGGCTTCTTTAACGCATGGTTCATTTGCTCCTGTGCTTTTTCAGTACTCGACATTTATAAAGAGGACATTCGTATTCCAAAAATCGTAAAAAATAACACGCGACGCTTCTCTTTCGGAACTGTACAAGATTAAAATAAAAAAAATCGACATTTAGTTATACACATTTATATGACAAACCGCTTACATTTATTGTTTCTAAATAGAAAAACGAAACGATTTGTGTTAGCAGAATGCAGTATTCCCTCCAAAAACAAACAAAAAATAAAAACGTAGACCCTTTGTGATGTAATGCTTGCATGCTAGAGTGTTTACAAACAAAGTACAAACAATTGCAACGTGATCATTTTCATCATAGTACTGCTACTATCCACTAGGTGGCGTCGCAAGCTCAGGAAATAATAACAGACTATTAAGTGCATGTGGATGACAGGTTGGTTCATTAGTCCATATGAGGGAATACTGCACTGCTGTTGTTGTGTTTTTATAGTAGTGTTCGTTAGCGCTCTGAAAGTCACGCTCCTCCACCCTTTGGTTGAGCCCTTGGAGAGTCCTACGGGCCCTCTTTGGGTGAGGATGGTGACTGGTTACTAGCTGAGTTCTTGAGGGAGCCCAGTGTTTTACTGAACCATGAGTTTTTGGCAGCTTGGACCTCAGTCATCAATACGCCCCGCTGATGCTCCAGCTCCTGGTAGATTACAAGAGCAGATAGCATTAATGAAACTGGAAACTGGGAATGTACACAGTGTTTAGTACTTTAGGGGATATAAGGGAAAATGACTAATATAAATACTAAATTATGAGGTTAAAAAGAGTGCAGTATGAAAACAAATGTTTGAGATTTGTGTTACATCAAAATGAAAATTAAATAATGTTTTTACAATGTACTGATAATTTTCATGTTGTATCTTGTTATATTTTTGTTCATAAAAATGTTCAGGTTTTCTTTTAATCTCATAGTTTTCAGTCCGAATCTCGCAATTAGATCAACGTAGTTACCTATTTAGTGTTACACCATTAATTTTGATTGTATTTTTTAGAATACTGACAGAAATCTCCATGATTATCTCCATATTATCAAAATAATGTTGTAATCGTGAAAGATGCTTTTATTTTGATGTTACTTTTTCAATTCTTATTTAAATCTTGTAATCTTACAACCTTGTCTACACTTTTTTTGATGTCTTAGTTTTGATTCTGAATTTCGTAGTTTTCGCAAATTGGTTGACACACTTTTTCTTTAATCTGATAATTATGTCGTTACTTTGCTCTTAAATTCCATAATGTTACAACTTCATGCAAGTTCTCTTTAAAGTCCACATGAACCGGAAGCTGCGACTGTTATTTTTTATCATTGTGGCGTAGTTCCTAGAGACACAACAGTGGGCGTGGCTTGTTTTTCTACGGCAAGCTGAATGGATGTAGTAAAGTAGGCATTTTATTCAGAAAGATGGGGAAAATGGTTTTAGAAGAGATATTACAACGTTTGCTGTCAAAACTGATAGTTGGAGGGGCGTGCTTAAGTATGTTAGCCATGCCCAACTCCTAAGATATACGCCAATCTGACAAATTAACTGAAAAAAAAACAGGCGCATTTTCAGACTTCAATTAAAGATTAGAAGGGAAAACGACAGTATTATTTTTTATTAATGACATGCACAGATGAATTGTTCACACAAAACTGGCAATGTGAGCTAACGAAATCATATGCTTAGTTTTGATTTCTTGGGGATTTTAACCTTTTGATAGTGGTAGAGTATTAAAAAAGGCAAAGTTGTCACATTATGAGAAATTATTATTATTATTATAGAAGTTATGTTGAAGTTGAATCATCACATACTGTATCAGTTCAGGTAAATACACAAATTCATAACTTGACTAAAGTTGTAACATTGCGAGATTATTTTGAAAATAAAGTAAATTCTTGATTAAAGTTATAGAAATGAAATGTGGTATATTAAGTATTTTAAAAACAATGTCAAAGTGACTGGAATTATTAAATACTTATTAAAAGGTTACAAATGCTTCTATTCTTGTGCTCTGAACATAAGACAAGACGCTGCAAGTGAATTGTGTAAAAATATTAACTAATGGTTTAAACTATACTTCCCCTGTTGATCGATTACCTTAAAATTGCAAACATTATTTGTATTACAAGTATTTATAAATGCAAATAAGGGCCTCATTTGATTAAATATGTGCTGATTTGCATACAATTCTTGAGCAAAAATCTGAACATCGGATAAGGTTGATTCTTTTTTAGAGTCAAATGTTTTTACAGAGGAGGTTTTGAGTTTCTTTTTATCACTTCATAATTCTGAAAATACTGCAAACAGTCCAATAAGCAAAAAAATCAAATAAATAAAAATGTAACTACATAATAAAAATGGTTTGTAGAATAAAATGTCAATCAGTCTAATTATGTTTGAACAAATCCCTCAGTAAAACCCTTCAAAATACAGATATGAATAAAACTGTGTAGATTGCTGTATTCAAATCTGCGAAAGATTTAAAGTGAATATTTCTCACTCAAAAACGTATTTTCACAAATAACTCTTTAAAAGAAATCTTTAGATGTTTTACTTTCATTAGAAAGAAAAAAGAAGAAAAAAAAACGCTTTATAAAAAGCCCCAAATCTCAAAACTGACAGGGACTTGAAATAAATGTGTTTTTTCCTGCAGTGTCTTGACTTAAAATGTATTAATGCAAGCAGACAGTCAGAAAACTTGCTTAAAAGACCTAAAAATGATGCCTGAACGATTATATAAGCCTAAAACTCTGTCATGTGTAAGTGAATGCATGTGCGAGTGTGATGTCTGACCTGGATCTTGCACTTGGCCTCCACCAGCTGCAGTTTGGTTTGCGCCAGCTCCAGTTCCAGCTCTCTGAGTTGGGCTTTGAGCGAGTCTTTCTCCTCGTCCAGGTCTGTGTCCCGGTTGTCCTGACTGACCGGTGGGATCTGCAGTGGCCCATCTTTACTGAACACTTCCCTGCAGCGCTCACATGCCATCACTTTAGCCTGGAAGAAAAAAACACATGGCGGTGGTCACACAATAAGCAGATGTGTGTAAGATGACTCTAAGATCATTCATTTACTCGCCTTCACGATGTCCAGTTCCTCTTTTGTGGAGGCCTGCTGTTTCTCTAGCCGCGTGCTCAGCTGGGAACATATCTGAGGCAAACAGTTTGAGAGATTTATTTGCTGTCAAGCACAATACATACTCAGAGTTCAAATAATACAAATTTGACATTATCATTTATCATTTGACAATAAATATTCTAAAAAATATTACAATACACTAACAAAAGGCTCGGTTACACACAATCGATTTGTGTTGGGACAGCATGAATGAATTAAGCTAACTTAGTTTTTACAAATTTAAGCAAACTGAACATAAAACATTTGAGGTTGTCTCAACAAAAAAACCCCACTAGAATTGTGTTGTTTCAGCTCAATTTATACAGGTAGTTACAGACAGCAAACATATTTTTTGAGTTTACAGTATAATTATTAATGTTATCAATAATTGTAAGATCACACAATTTAAATTAAACCGGCATTACACCAAATTACAGTTTACAATACCCTAATAGGATTTTTTAAACAAATGTTAACAAATATAATATAATAAAAAATAAAATAATATAATATACAATAATATAATTTAAAACAATATAATATAAAATAATATAATATAATGTAATATAATATAATATAAAACAATATAATGTAATATAATGTAATGTAATGTAATATAATATAATATAATATAATATAAAACAATATAATGTAATATAATATAATATAATATAATATAAAACAATATAATGTAATATAATATAATATAATATAATATAATATAATATAATATAATATAATATAATATAATATAATATAATATAAAACAATATAATGTAATATAATATAATATAAAACAATATAATATAATATAATATAATATAATATAATATAATATAATATATAATATAATATAATATAATGTAATATAATATAAATCAATATAATGTAATATAATATAAAACAATATAATGTAATATAATATAATATAAAACAATATAATATAATATAATATAATATAATATAATATAATATAATATAATATAATATAATATAATATAATATAATATAATATAATATAATGTAATATAATATAATATAAAACAATATAATATAATATAATATAATATAATATAATATAATATAATATAATATAATATAATATAATATAATATAATATAATATAATATAATATAAAACAATATAATATAAAATAATATAATATAATATTGCTTAAATGTAGTAAAATAAAAAGTTGCAATATTATCGTACTAATATTTAGAAAATAAAATCTTGAGTATTTAAGATATTCAAAAATCCTTTTTTTTTATAAATCTATTGAAATACACACTGAAAACCATTTCCCCAATTTATTATTATTATTTTTTTACAGTCAAAAATGTACACATTGAATTAAACATGACATTATAAAGCAGAACAACACACAGCTGTAAAGATAACCTAGACTAGAGTAATAACCTTACACTAAATTGTGAGCAACATTGAATTCTTTTTGTTTTTTGTGAACACTCAAGCCTACCTGTTTATATTCAGCTATGATGGCCGTGGTCTTCTTAATCTCCTGCTCTGCTTTCTCCAGCTCTCTTCTGAACACTTCCTTCAACTGTAAAATCAAACCAACAAAACATTCAGGTTCAGTTAGGTTTAAAGTTTGTGTGAACCACAAGTTGCTGCAGCCTTTTATTCCAGTACGATGACGTATTTCAAACTGAAACGGAATATTGAATAGGGGCAGGGTTTTATTTTTAGGTGTCATATGTCACTCTCAGCAAACTAGTGGTTAGAGGGGTGTGGCTAAGTATATTTCACACAAGTCGCCAAACTGACATCATCAGAGAAGAACTGCCGTTCAAGAGCAGAAACAAGTTGTTACATTTGGACCAAAACAAAGAGCAGTGGATTTTCTTGAACAAATTAATTGTTCACCTTAACAATATCGATGTGTGCTAGCAAAATATACAGTGCAAATTTTCTTTTAATGTGAATTCTTGCACTTCAAAGGATCAGACATTTTGGCAGCATTTACACTAATGCGTTTTCATTTCAAAACAGCATTTCAGAGTGAAAATTCTCTTTGTCCAGACTGGTATTTTGACTGCATTTGAGAAAAACAATCTCTATTCACACTTATGGCCCATTTCCACTGTCAAAAGGTACCAAAAAGCGAACCGTTCCGTACCACTTTTTGGGTACCCTTTCCAAAGGGTACCTTGCATGACAAAAGGGTTTCAAAAGGCGGAGACAGGCGTTCAGTTGAACGCTATTGGTTTATAGAAAAATGTCATTAGTGCATACACAAGTGAGGAGAATAAAAACAAAGGAAGCGCCATGTTAAAAAAACACAGCCGAGACATTACACTGTAATAATATATACATATAACAACGAGTCATGGTCGACAAGAGCATTAACAAACCTTGTCGTTGTCTCAATGAACAGCCACAAAGCCAAGACGAACAAAATCTGACGTGCCCTGTTGTTGTTTTACGAGGCCGTTACGAGTGGATTCACTTTCTCCAGAGTTTGAGCGCTCGCCGCGCGTCTATATTTGAAATAACGAACTTCTTAATTTGATGATAATAACATGCACATGATTACTGAAGTACTTCTGACATCCAATCCCATCCAAAAACTGACAAACGCGAGAGTGAAGCACGAAAAAATATTATTCTGGAGCTTCTGCTTCTCATATGATATTTGAACGACCCGTACAGCTTTACTTTGACATTTCCTCGAGCGAGAATGACGTCAACTGAAACTTTCCATTGGTACCCTTTTTGGCAGTGGAAACGCAAGTCTGATAAAGGTGACCCATTCAGACCCGTACACATTGTTTTGGAACCTGTCGCGTTTACTCTGTTAGGTTAGTTCATTTGGGCATATGTGAAACGAGCAAACGCACTTGGATCCAATGAAACAACTCTAAAGCGGTTCGGTAGTTGTGAGAAAGCAATAGGATCCAACGAACGAACTAATCAGGCTATATCACAGTGCATTATGGTTATGTAATCGGCATATATATGGCTATAAGAAGAGAGAATGAGGAGTAGAGATATCCTTCCTACTGGTAAAAGTGCATTTTATGTGGAATCCAAAAGTAAAGGCATGCTGTCTAACTGAACTATTCAAAAAATATATAAAGTCATTAACTTTTTGGTTAACTTGACTTCTTGACAATTGAAATGAGCTATGTATGAGAAATTGTTACCTCTTATATTTATATTTGGTGATGACAACGTCTGTGGGCATCATCATTCAAAATTAAAGTGCACCTTTTCGCTTATGGCTCATTTCTCATCGTCATAAACTAAAATAACGATGTATGACAGCTGAGAGGAATACCAGAAAATAAACCAAACTCTGACCAATGTGAGGAGAGTGTACTCGCACATGACTCGTTTGAACTATTTTGGTTTGTTTAGAAACTTTATGTGTGAAAGCAAACCGCACCAAAGCAAACAAAAAGTAACATTGTAAACATTTTAATCTTTGTTTTGGAACAAATCAAATGATCTATAGGTGTGAAAGCATCCTTATACAGCCTGAACCATGATACGTGACCATTCACACTCACTGAGCATACACATATTTTGCCTCCATACAAATTTGATGTCTACCAGCTGTAGAATGGTCAAGTAAGAGGTGCTTCAAGAATCAGTGAATGATACATTATAGTGCAGAAGACCAATCAGAGTGTGACTGAAGATAGCCACGCCCCCATTTTCAGAAGTTTGAATGTTAGTCTATAAACATTGAAATGAAACATTAGCATTTCAATCTAAAACAGGGTCTTCAGCATTTTTTTAAAACACCACGGTTGCGTGTCGAAGATGTTGGAGTGGTGTGGAAACAAGGGTTAACCGTAACAAAAATTGTTTTTAAAATGAAAACACACTAATGTAAACATCACATTTGAGAACTCATACCTGTGCCGTCTCCTCTTCCTGTCTCCTCTTCTCCTCCTCAGTCTCCACCAGACGCTGTTTAGTGTTCAGCAGCTCTTTGTTTAACACATCAGCTTTATCCTCAGCCTGAATTCAACACAAGACTTGTTAAAGGGACAGTTCAACCAAAACTGAAAACTCTGTCATCATTTACTCATCCTTCTGAGTTTCTTTCTTTTGTTGAACACAACGGAAGATAGTTAGAATAATGTTGGAAACTAGTATCCATTGACTTCCATAGTATTTTTTTGCTACTATGGATTGTCAATATCTACAGGTTTCCAACATTCTTCTAAATATCTTCCTTTGTGTTCAACAAAAGAAAGAAAACTCAGAACAGGGTTGAGACCGCTTAGTAAATGTTAAGTAAATCAAGTACAGTGTTTGGATGAACTAGTTGTATAAATACCTGGTCGAGGTCATTTCTGAGTGCTATCTTGCTGGTCACCAGCTCATGGGCCAGATCATCGTTCTCCTGCTCCAGACGCATGCTGGCCTCCTGCAGACGCCGGTTTTCTCTCTATAAAGACACAGACGCAGCTCATTTATTACTTCATGATGATTTACAGACAGAGAAAACTGCAAAGCTAGCTGTGCATGAGCTACACACTCAGGTTTTCTAAAAGCTGAAGCGCAATAAGCAAGTACACGATTGTGTAAAGTGAACAGTTTTGCAATACATGAATGCAACATATTAAAGGAGTAAGATGCCACTCAATCTATAAATATATAGTGATGCTTAACAGAAGAAGGCCATTTTCAGTGTATTTCCTTTTATATATTCTTTCTTCTGGAGAAAGTCTTTTTTCTTTTACTTTGACTGGAATAAAAGCAGTATTAGGATTTTTTATATATTTCTTTAAGGTCATAATATAATATTAATTATATATCACAATATTATCAGCCTCTTAAGAAACTTAACTTGTACAATATTTTGTACTGTGATGATGATGATGGATTTTTTATTTAATGCCACGTAAGCAACCAAGGCTATTTTCATGACATTTCATTAATAAATATACATTTAAAAACAACAAACAAATGAAAACATAAACTAAATAAGATTTTTAGCATTAATACATGACAAAAATTCTAAAGAATTCTCCCGGTGACACTGCTAAAAATGTCCTTAAGAGAGTTAATTTTATAAAAAAGCCTTCTGCAATCATTAAAAGCAGTAGAATGTTTTTTACTGTAAGAGGAATTGTATATTTTGTACTGTGTAATTATGGCAAACACTAAATAAATTAGTTTTTACAACTAAAACTATTATTAAAAATATTATTATTATTATACTATTATTAAAAATCTATTTCACAGAAGGAATAATAATTCTTCCTTCATCTGTATATATGATGTTTCTAATATAAAAACAACAAAAAACCAAAAAGAACAAATAATACAGTACAAACATAAGGCATGACTAATTATACACTTAAAAGCAACAAGAAATAAGATAAATACAAAAAATCTGACAAATAAAGGCAAAAATCTATTATTATGTAACACCACATTGGCTGTTTAATAATTTTATTTTGTAATGTTTAATTATAAAACATTAAATGAAATGCCTAATAAATCAGCAAAAGAGTACACTTAAAAATATTTAGTTTTTGTTCAAAGTACTTATTTAAAATTCATGTTGACCCAACACAATTGATTGTGTGGAACTCATTTTTTACAGTGTACCTGTATATAATACTAGTATTACAATACAATACAATAGTATTTACATTGTATATAATAATACTATTAGTAATATAGTATTATTAGTATATAATAATACCAATACTATGAGTTCCACACAACACAATCAAATTGTGTTGGGACCACATGAAGGAATTAAGCTACTGTAACTTCTTAGTGTTTAATAATAGTAAAACATAATTTAGACGATCAGATAAACATTGACTACAAAGAAAAAAAACACCCTATAATTGTATGTAAAGCCACTTAGACAACACATTAATCCAGGCTCAGTTTTCACATCTAATGTTGAAAATGAACAGTAAGTATTCAATATACCTTCGCTGGCTATGTCATGACAAAAAAAGTTTACCACATTTTATAAATACCACTTTTCTGTAATTATAAAATATAATAACAATTAAAAGTCATCAGCAGCAATAAATAATACACAAGATAAAATACGTTAATAATAATAATAATAATAATATAAGGTAAAAATCATAAACAGTTTCAGGTTTTTAACCAAAATGAACATTTATATTTATATATATATGTATATATATGTATATACAATGTTATGATTGAAAACAATATCGTATGATTGTAAAAGGCTGTATTTCAATGCGTAAGAAAAAGGCAAAGAAAATTAGTAAAACGAGCACACTGTGACTCCTGATTAGAGATCTGGCCGTTGTCACAGGGAGTCTCCAAAACTGCCTCACATGACACACATTTCCTTATCAGGACGGGGGTAAAGCTGTCATATGACTTCCATTTACAAACACAGACACACACACACACACATATATATAACACTGGTTAGTTTGTGCACATGAGCCGATTAATTGGAATAGATCAGAGACAAACACAAATGCAGGCAGATGTTGTTAGTAGGCAATGAGCGCTGGTGGGCTGAAGGCTTACCTGACCCGCCGACCACCACAGAAAACACCCACACCCACCAGAACAACAGCACCAGTCCAGGCTCCGCCCCCCACCACAGCTCATTGGTTAAATGGGTGAGTGAGGGGGACTCTCATTGGTTAGATTGGGTGAGTGAGTGAGGGAGGGAGGGGAAATAGAGGGTAAACAGGAAGTGACCGC
Source organism: Danio aesculapii (assembly GCF_903798145.1). NCBI lineage: Eukaryota > Metazoa > Chordata > Actinopteri > Cypriniformes > Danionidae > Danio > Danio aesculapii. Next base: position 17,985,650 of record NC_079456.1, on the reverse strand, counting down.
AAGGAAACCACCAAGTAATGGAGCTTCCTTTGAAAGTAGGTTTGGTTTTTTGAGATGGTTGTGAAAGTACACTTGAAGTACACAAGATGGAGAGATGTCGAAAGGTTGAAGAGTGATTAGGACAGAGCTTCTCAATTTTTCAAACCTCAAGGCTTGTCAATGTCAATAATAGTCTTGTTGTTCTGATCATGTCATTCAACTGTGTGTTTATAGCTTACAATACTTACATAACACACTTTTGAGTTTATTTACCATAATTCAGACTTCATTTCTAGCAATTTTGGCTTTATTTGTTGCAGTTCTGAGATTACACCCCATAATTTTACTATTCCTTGCAATCTATGACTTTATTTCTTGTTTATACCTCCCAATTCTGAGTTTATTTCTTGTAATTCTGTGTTTATACATCACTAACTATTACTTTCAATTTTGACTTCATACCTCTGAGTTTATTTCTTTCAACTCTGAGTTCATGACTCACAGTTGAGTATTTCTATCAATTCTGAGTTCATACCTGCCAATATTTACTTAGTTTCTTCCAATTCTAACTTTATACATCACAATTCAAAGATCATACCTGCCAATTTTGACTATCAATTCAGATTTTTTACGTCACAATTCGGAGTTCATACATGACAATTTTGACTATCAATTCTGACTTTTTACGTCACAACTCGGAGTTCATACATGCCAATTTTGACATTACTTCTATTAATTCTGACTTTTTACGTCACAATTCGGAGTTATACCTGCCAATTATGACTTTATTTCTATCAATTCTGACTTTTTACATCACAATTCGGAGTTCATACATGCCAATTTTGACTTAGTTTCTATAAATTCTGATTTTATACATAATTCTGAGTTCATACATTGCAATTCTGACTTTATTTCTTGCAATTCTGAATTGATACCCCACAAATTTGACTTAATCACAATTCTGAGTTTATTACTTGCAAACCTTTAAGGAAACGTCCTAATTGTGAGATATTAATTTGCAATTGCAAGAAGCAGCAAAAAAAAATTTAATTATTAGCTTAAACAACGAACAAGCTTTCACATACACTGTAAAACCCAACAGTCAACTTAATCAAATGAAATGAGTGTAGTTAACTCAAAATTTACTGAAAGTTAATTCTACTCATTTGAAAAGAGTTTTGAACTCAGTGTTGAAGGTAATGAGTTAATTAAATACCTCATTACTTCAACTTAAATGGAGCGAGTTTACAGTACTCATATAGATTAGTTTTTTTTAACTCAAATGTTTTGTAGCAATCGGTTTCCTCAAATGGTTTGAGTTGCCTTAACTTATTGGGTTTTACAGTACTCAGTTGGTTTGAGTTCTCTTCATTTATTGGGTTTTACTGTGCTTAAATTGCTTTGTTTACTCAAATGGATCACATTACTCATTAGGATTAGTTTTTGAACTTAAATGGTTTGTTGCAATCGGTTTCCTCAAATGGTTTGAGTTACCTTAAATGTTTGGGTTTACAGTGTACCAAAACTAGAAACATATATTATTAATTACAAAATGAAAGAGCCCTGTTTTTAGAACTTTGTGATCTTCTCCAGTCTAGTTTTTCCTCATATATCATGTAACATAACTGCAGTTCCCCAAAGAAGAAGAAAAAAGCAGCTAAAGAGATCATATTAGTTTATTTTAAATCACTTTAAGTCAGCTTGAGGTCCCTTGGAGTTTTTCTGAGACCCCCAGGTTGAGAACTCCTAGTTTATGATTAAACATTAGATTTTTTCATGCAAAGGATATAAACCTACATATTTGTATAGACTGTAATACATTCAATAAATTTGATCCATTTAAATAAAAAAAGACCTGATAATTACACAATTCAGTTAATGTAAACATAAGACTCCAATGTATTAAGAAAAATACTGTATATTTAATTTATGACAAAATGTATATATAAAAGGCACTTAAATAAAAAGTCACTGATCCACTTTATAAAAAACGCTCAAATACAAAAAATTGTCAAATACAAATAAATAAAACATTTTGGAACAAAAACAGCAGAGAAGAATGTCATCGCTTAAGAAAATGAAGCGCTTGGCTCTTTTTCTGAGAAAGTCTGTGGTTTCCAGAGCAGTGAGCTACAGAGTCCTGAATTGAGATGAAGATGATCGTAGGAGGTGAAGATGAAGACTGGAGGAGGTGAGGGTTAAATCAGGTTCCTGCTTACCTGATATCGGTCTATAGGATCTTCCTGCTGCAGCTGATTCTCTCTCAGAGACTGATACTCCTTCTCAAACTTCTTCAGCTTCTTTGTTGGCACCTACAAAAGACAAATGAGCTGAGATTAGTTAAGTAATCCGAAAAACTAACTAGTCACGTGACCTGGGTGTTTCGAATCACCTTAGTCACGTGACCTGGGTGTTTCGAATCACCTTAGTCAAGTTATCTGGGTGTTTCAAATCACCTTAGTCACATGACCTGGGTGTTTCGAATCACCTTAGTCACGTGACCTGGGTGTTTCGAATCACCTTAGTCACATGACCTGGGTGTTTCGAATCACCTTAGTCACGTGACCTGGGTGTTTCAGATCATGCTTCGGTGTAGTGCTTCGAAACACTTGCACTTCGGGATCTCAACAGTGTGTCGAAACATCACTTTCAAGTCAGCCATCCCTAACCAAAATTGAGGTCCCCACACTGAGTCGTCAGGAGCCCTCAGGAGTCTATGTGTATTCAGGTTTTAGTACCCAGCGAGGTATAAAAACAAGCAGATGCACACATGAAACACAAATGAAGTAACTATAATTTAATTGTAGTTTATATATACATTTTTATTGTTTCTTTTATTTATCTGTAAACTACTGATGACATTTCTTCTGAATTTAAAGTAAAAACGTCCTTAAGAGCATTTTGTTTCTTGCGTAAAACACTAAAGTGTCAAGCTCTAATGCCAAGATACTAAAAACATTGTGCAGCATTCTCATAACCATTCTCATATAAAATAATGCAGAACCTCATAAAGCTCTTCCTACAGTTCCTAAACTAAAACAAAAAAAGTTCAAACCAAAACCATCTCAGGAGCTTTTAAAAGCGGAGTGCTCTTTTTACGTTGCTATGGCAACACAGTCAGAGTTCGCATGGAGTCTCTGAGGGTGGCGCGCGCTCAGTGAAGTCAGTCCTTAGGGGATCTCCTTCTTCATCCGGGTTTACTCACTGCTTCACTGCAGGAGACTTTGTTTTATTACAGTCTACATTCAGCAGGACTGGGATCAGTTTTTCAAATTTGATCCTTCGTTTGAGTTTGAAGTTGCTCACATAAGATGCAGTGATGTTTACTGTGACCACAACAGTGTTTTGAAGCCAAACTAACAGTTGTTTGGGGTTTCCACATAAACATGCTTGTGAAAACCGTTACAGTTGAATGCCTGCATTTCAAGTCTCCCATGTTCTGTTCCCACTTCATTCAGGTCTTATAAACATAAAAGGAGCTTTCTTCTACCTTTATCTGTGACTGCACCAGTACTTCTGAACAGCAGCTCATTGTTGATCGTCAACCATACAGTGTGTTTGACCTCTGACCTCAGGATGCGGGTCAATGGAGCAAGAAACTGTTGAACTACTTGTTATCACCCAAGCCAAAACTGCACTCAAGGCTTCATGATGACAAAGCGAAAGCTTGCGCATGGGTAAGTGGATTACTTCTTCTAAGAGGTTAGAAAAAGCCACTTTTGCAGCACAAAGTATCTGTTGTGTTGTTTGGTGGAATGTGAACATGATACAAACTTTTCGGAACAGTGGACGAGAAGGAGAAGAAAACAACTGATTCATAATATCAGGACAGGAAATGGAGAGACAGGGAGACGGGGGAACAAAATTGCTAGGTGGTTGGTTGTTAAGTGGTTCTTTCAGGTTTCTAGAAATATGTATGTAAAACCCAACAGTCAACTTTATCAAATGAAATAAGTGTAGTTATCTCAAAATTGACTGAACGTTAATTCTACTCATTTGAAAAGAGCTTTGAACTCTGTGTTGAAGGTAATGAGTTACTTAAATACCTCATTACTACCCTGTACTAAAATGGCCGCTCTATTGACGCATTTCCTCCAATAAACAATAGTGTAGGCGACATTTAATGTAAATATCTATGGGTGCTCTGGGTCATTACTCAGGAGATCTGAGTTGTTTTAGAGTCATTTCTATAGGGTCAGTATTTCTGCTAGTCGCTGCTTCCCAATTCGCACACTATCAATCCTTAACAGTGTTTGAAAATAGAATTAGTTTGTCCCAAATCATAGTATGTTGAAATGAGTTACCTGGATGGACTACTATTTCCACTAGAAATTCAAAGTGCAGATCTATACATATTTTTACCGTACGTATTTTGATTGGCTAATATTGCCCACAATACATTGCATTTTCTAATACGTTCAGAACTACAAACACGAGTAAAAAGTGTTAAACTACAAGCATGGCAGATGCACGAGACAAACAGTTAAAGAGATGGTTCACCCAAAATTTTAATTCTGTCATTATTTACTCACCCTTTACTTGTTTTAAACATTTATGAGTTTCTTTCTTCTGTTGAACACAAAATATATTTTGAAGCATGATGAAAACCTGCAACTAAACAGTAAAAAAAAGTTGATTCAACTTAAAATGAAGGCAACAAACCTTAATTAAGGCAACAAACCTTCAGGGAATTTTTGACTTTACTCAACTTAAATCAAGTCAAATGCAGTAATCGGGTTGAAAGTTGAGTCAATTCAAAAATGTCTTGAAATTTGTTGCCTTAAAATTTTAAGTTGAGACAACTTTTTTTATTTATTTATTTTATTTTTTATTTTTTTTACAGTGTACTGACTTCCACAGTAGTTGCTACTATAAAAGTAAATGGTTACAAGTTTTCAGCTTTCTTTAAAATATCTTTTGTGTTTAACAGAAGGAAGAATCTCATAAATGTTTGAAACAACCATTGGTTTAAAGTAAGAAATTACAAATACTCAAACTACTGTAATTGAGTAGTTTTTCTCAGAAATTGTTAAGCAAGTTTTATAAATGTGTACGTTTACTTTACCTTGACTACATTTTTAGTGCTGTATCGGTACTTTTACTCCATTACTTCCACCTGCAGTCACTTCTTAATTTTTTCTTGTCTATGGGGGATTAGAAAAATCAGTCCTGCTTTTCCTGTCCAATCAAATCGCACATAGAAGGTAAATCGCATCATAATGAACTACCTCAAGACATGCAGCAAACTGTTTGAAAGCATTAAAAGATACTTTACACGCAATGACCAAGAGACTGTTTAGACTGAATGTCACTGATGAGATGATGACGCATGTTTACTGTATGATGACGGAAATAGCCTTAAACAATATTTAAATGCACCACAGAATGTTACGTTTACACACGCACTACTCTTGAGTACTTTTAAAAGGGCTACTTTTTTCTCATACTTTGAGTAATATTTACAAGAGATACTTTAACTCTACTTGCACTACATTTAAGTAATGGCAAGTAATGCTACTTTAACTTGAGTATGATTTATCAGTACTCGTTATACTACTGGAAACAACTAAAGGATGAGTAAATAAGGACAGAATTAAAATTTTGGGGTGAACCATCCGTTTAACCGTGTTTGTTTGTTCATCCGCCATGTTTGTAGTTTGTTACCACTTTTTACTCATGTTTGTAGTTTTAATCGAATTAGAACGTTCAAAGTATTGTGGGCAATATTAGCTAATAAAAATACATATAGTAAAATACATACGGATCTGCACTTTGAATTTCTAGGGGAAATAGTAGACCATCCAGGTAAGATTTGGAACCACTCAAGGCCAAGTAAATTTTATGGTCGGATGAACTATCCTTTTGAGTCTTTGAACGATTCTTAATTAATATCTAACCTTCTGGAATATATTTATTCTACGTTTTTGTGCAGTATATTTAATCCGCAACAGCAAAGTGAACTTTTATAAAGACGTGTTTGGCTATTAATGTCTGAACGCATAATTATGCAAATACCCGAGGAGATTTCTCTGCATGACAGACTTGCCAATGACAGATTAACCTGCTGTTGCTGCTGCTTCTTCAATATGGTGGGAAATTAAATATGAAAGAAATGTGGATGACGTGACAAGGTGATTGACAGGGCAAGAAACAAAAAAGCAACACTTTTAAGATGTAGAACAAGTAGGCAATGCTGTAGGCAGGCCATAGTGTTCTTGGTGGTTGCTAAGAGTATCTAGTTGATCTATTGTTGAACAAAATGTATCATCTGGCAGATTAAATGCACAAAATATGCAGCAAAGTTCAACATTTCAAAGTTACGGTTAGTGATGCTTGTCTGAGAGAATGAGAGGAGGAGGAACAAGTAGCAACTTATTAATCTGCCAATCATCAGTGCAGATAAGAGACCAGGCACCATTGGGTGAAGAAATGTTAACCGTAAACTCAGTCCGGATGTGCTGAATGGCCACAGACCACAGAATGACACGTTGAAATGGCACAACTGTCATGGAAGTCAAGCTCTCATCACAAATGCTCATTCTGTTTAACACTCAGAGCCACACAGATACGGAAAGTTCGCAGGGAGATTTCAACTTGGTGTACATGACGTGTTAGTATATACACAAAACACCTACACAGGTACTGTATGAATGAGTAGCTGACCTCCGTTTTCCATTCAAGTTGACATTAACATCACAGACGGTTTCCAAAGAGTGTGGATGTACACAAACGGAAACGCATCTCATTTGTGAAAATGAGACAGAAGGCATTTACACTTGCTACAAAGAAAGAAAGCTTCATCGGAATTTGCTAAACCACTGCAATTGTCCAACGTTTGAATATTCAGGTCACTCATCTGAGCATTCAAATCATGTACTTGACAGGGGAAAAAAGTCACAACATGCAAAACTACATTCCCAGTGGCCAATCGCATGCTCCTGAACAACCTTGTTAATCATCTTACCAACATACACACACAAACACACTATTTTGAGCTCCAAGTTGGCATTCCTGAGTATAAGGACATAATAGAGAAAATTGTACTGCCTTGTAATTTCATTACCGGACAGATTTCTCGCAGAGCCAGAAAGCTAGACACAGTATCAACCAAACAAACTTGCTTTTCACATTAAAGACTAAAACATTTAATTTCAACTAAACCCTTTTTTTGTGGTCTGAAGGTCAAAAACATCCGTTTAGGCGAGACTTACCACTGGTTTAGGTTTAGAGTCGGCCACCAAACTGGCAAAGAAATCCTCCTCGCTGACCTGATTGATGACATGAGCATCGTAAGCCACCGTTATCGACACTTCCTGCATCATCTTGCCAAAGTTTCTGCGAGGAGCTCCGAGCAAGACAGGTGAGCTTCGAGAAGCGAGGGAGGGAGGGAGGAAGGAGGAGGAGGAGTTGACAAGTCTGCCGAGACCAGGATGAGTTGACAAGTTTCTTTTACGGATGAAAGCCGTCCCTTTGAGGCAGGAAATAAACACGGGGGGTGGACCAACACACTCACACACTGCTGATTTTGTCAACTGGATTGTCTATTCCTTCACAGAAAGAGAAATGTTGTCCATGGACTCTTTATTGCCCAAATTTTACGCCTCCTCCTCCGCTCTTTCATGGGTCGCCGTGGTTGAAATATGATACAATCGGAAAAGGTTGAAGAGGCAGGGGAAATTTGGGTTTCTCAGACAAAACCACAAAGGCGGTCTTCCGAAGTCCCCTGTGCTTTATCATCCCATCTAAGAGTCCTTAGACTCTTTGTTTTTCTGCCCCAAGAAGAACTGAAGTCTGTTCCTGGTTTAATAAGTATCCAAAACGCAAATATCTACAAGCACAAATACTTGCGATGGCATTCTCCACAGCTGATCCCTCTAAGCCTTTTCCATTCTCCAGGCACGTCCTCCTTTTCGATTAAGTCCTCTTTCAATATCAGGAGGATGTGAAATTTGGAATTCGTCTGGTAATCCTCATAGGGGGAAATTTGTACGGCTTGTGCTTTCGGCGCGAGCAGGTGCCTGTGAATTCCATCACCCAATAAGCTTATTACCCGCTGACGTGATCCTCTTTAAATTCACAACATTTCAAAGAGAAAGCAGCACTTTGCACTTCCTCTTGGCGCGAATGTGATTGGAAACCGTCGGGATCACGAGTGGCAGAAGTAATCTGTGCACAGCCTCATGCTCTGGTGTGTGTGCGCTGCGTCTGGTGTCCAGGTCTGATATGGAGATATGGCAACAAGGCTTCCTGTCCTTGCAACATAGTCTCCTCCCTCCAAACCGTCTCTCAGAAAACATCCACATGACATACCAACAGCAGAATCTTGGAGATTAGTATTAAAATGGCACTGAGAGTATAAAAATAACATTTGTTGGCAGTTTAAATGCTGTGTATTCTCTCGTTTTGGATGAAATACCTCATTGATCTGCTCTCCTGCCTGCCTTTCACTTTTGTTTGCAGAAGATAAAGAGGAAAGTGTGACTAAGTACACACACACACACACACACAGTGAGGTGTGGCCAGTGCAGATGCTGAGAGCAATGTCGGTGCAGAGCTGCTTTTTAAGTGGGCAAAACGCCACATGGCATGGTGTCGAAAAAAAAAATCCAGTTGCAAAATAAGAAGGATCAAATGGCTTGTGCTTATGGTGTTTCTCTTGAAAACAACACAAACAACAGGCTTGAGTAAATCGCAAGTAGTCCGAATAGAGTCCGTGTTGTAAATGTTGCAGGTATAAACGCATCCTCCTTGTTGGGGTGTGAAGGAGAAATGGATTAAGTGTGACTGTAGGTGTGTTCTGGAGGGAGCTGAAAGTGCCATACAGAGGAAAGAACAAAAGGATAATGATCCTACACACATATGATTCTGGCGTAAACTGAAGCTGTGCTCTCTCATTTGTAAGCTGATGAATGCACCTGTTACATCATCTCGCTCAGGTGCTGTTTTCCCACAGAGTGCATTTCGCTCTCTCTGGTTTCTCCTTTCTCTCTCGCTGGGTCCTAAATTCTGCCGCATACATGTTTCTGACTATTAAATATGCTTTTATTTGTAATTCTTTTAAAAGTGTATCTTAAGAAAACATTTCCTGATCATTCTCTCTTCATATATACAGTTGAAGTCAGAATTATCAAACCCCGTGAATTATTAGCCCCCGTTTATTTTTGTCCCCAATTTCTGTTCAACGGAGAGCAGATTTTTCCAACACATTTCTAAACATAATAGTTTTATTAACTCATTTTAATAACTGATTTATTTTATCTTTGCCATGATGACAGTAAATAATATTTCACTAGATATTTTTCAAGACACTTCTATACAGCTTAAAGTGACATTTAAAGGCTTAACTAGGTTAATTAGGTTAACTAGGCAGGTTAGGGTAATTAGGCAAGTTATTGTATAAAGATGGCTTGTTCTGTAGACTATTGAAAAAAATGGCTTAAAGGGGCTAATAATATTGGCTCTAAATGGAATTTGAAAAAAATAAAAACTGCTTTTATTCTAGCCATAATAGAACAAATAAGACTTTCTTCAGAGGAAAAAATATTATCAGACATACTGTGAAAATTTCCTTGCTCTGTTAAACATAATGGGGCGCTAATAATTCTGACTTCAACTGTAAATATATATATGGGACATTCTACCAGAAACATACATTTTCTTTGATAAAAAATGTGCCTGACTTAAGCTTGTCATCCTTAAAAAAAATCATACAAAAACAAGTATAAAATCATACAATTCAATGACAGAACACATCCTTGAGCACTGTCAGCTTCTCCTCCATCAAATGATGTCATTTATGAGTCATAGCCTTAAACCTGTATTGCACACATTTTTTGTTAAATTTAATACAAATATCTGACAGAAACATGGGGACAATTGTAAATTTATTTGTATTATATATTTGTAGAATTTATTTATAATTTCATGTTTTTAATTAATTGTTGTGAACGATAACTACTTAAACTTGCTATTTCCGAAGTTTATTTTTTCCTAAATAACAGTTTTTAGCATAACAAAACTATTATAGCTGTAGGTTCAACTGGGCTGAGAAAAAGGACAATGACAGGGTTTGTACATTTGTAAAGTGTTTTTAATAAGGAACAAAAATCTGAGAACCAAATGAATTGACTTACAGAACAACTTACAGAAATCAACCATCAGTCCATTTTAGACATTTTTAGGATAAAATACTTTTTATTCACTGCATTTATGCTTTTATTTCAGGGACAGATAATGTACGTTTCTGGTAGAATGTCCCATTTGTGTACAATATGTAATATGTCATAAAATATTACTAATTAACCAGCTCAAATATAAAACATTATTAGCTGCCATGCAATTATTTCGCGATTATTTATTTATTTTTTTTTTTTACCTTTTTAAAACTAGAATAACTACAGCTAAAATAAAGTGAGGAAAAAAGTATAATTATATAACGTCACACTTTATTTTGATGGTCTGTTTATTGAATTTAAGTTACATTGCATCTACATGCTAACTAATTCTCATTAGATTATAAGTAGACTGTTAGGTTGGGGTTAGGGTTAGTGTAAGTTGACATGCACTTGCAAAGTTTCTTATAGTCAATTAAATGTCTGTTGAAGGAGCAGTACCAACAGATATAAAGCAGACAGTCTACTAATGCTACAATAATAAATTGATCATCCAAATAAAGTGTTACCTTTTATAAAAACCACATCAAAAAAAACAACAACAAAATAAATTAACTAAAAATATATAAAAAGGCTAAAAAATTAATAAAGTTATAATGCAGAATATTAATAAACACTATAATAGTTCATTTATGCATGCATGCATTCACATATACACCTGTGTGTGCCACTTTTGTGTTTCTTTATTTCATTTATTTATTTTATTACATTATTCATTTGTGTATATACACTCACCGGCCACTTTATTAGGTACACCCGTCCAACTGCTCATTAACACAAATTTCTAATCAGCCAATCACATGGCAGCAACTCAATGCATTGAGGCATGCAGACATGGCCAAGACAATATGTTGCAGTTCAAACCGAGCATCAGAATGGGAAAGAAAGGTGATTTAAGTGACTTTGAACATGGCATGGTTGTTGGTGCTAGACGGGCTGGTCTGAGTATTTCAGAAACTGCTGATCTACTGAGATTTTCATCCACAACCATCTCTAGGGTTTACAGAGAATGGTCCGAAAACGAGAAAATATCCAGTGAGTGGCAGTTCTGTGTACTTCTAGCAGGATAATGCCACATGTCATAAAGCGCAAATCATCTCACACTGGTTTCTTGAACATGACAATGAGTTCACTTTACTCAAATGGCCTCCACAGTCACCAGATCTCAATTCAATAGAGCACCGTTGGGATGTGGTGTAATGGGAAATTCACAGCATGGATGTGCAGCTGACAAATCTGCAGCAACTGCGTGATGCTATCATGTCAATATGGACCAAAATCTCAGGAATATGTTCAGCACCTTGTTGAATCTATGCCATGAAGGACTTGTAAGCAGTACCTAATAAAGTGGCCAGTGAGTGTATTTAGTATTTCTCTTTTGTCAATACCAAGAATTATTCAAATAACTAGAATGTGTCCACATTTTTTACTTTTTAAACTAGTTTTATAGTTTTTGAATGTAAAATAATCACATTAAAAAAATCTCTTTACTTTTAAAAAAATTTTATCCAAAGCGACTTACAAATGAGGACAAGGAAGCAATTTACACAACTATAAGAGCAACAGTGAATAAGTGCTATAGGCAAGTGTCAGGTGTGTAAAGTCTAAGAAGCAAAGCATTAGTAATGTTTTTTTTTTTTTTTTGAGAGAGTACAGTTAGTGGTATAGCCAGAGAGGCAGTTGCAGATTAGGAAGGAAAGTGGAGACTAAATAGTTGAGTTTTTAGTCGTTTCTTGAAGACAGCAAGTGACTCTGACTTAACACACAGTTTTAAGAAAAACACCCCTGTGGTAACATTGTTTGGACCAGACCTTCTCAAAGATGTGGGAATTACTTGTAGCGGGCAACAGTCATTGCTAGTTAAACACAGTGTTATACAATTAGTGCATTACTGGAGCACATCAGCGAGTGACGGGGGCACAGGAAATCCTGCTGTTAGTGACAGTGAGCCTGCATTTACCCAGAGGAGAGAGAAAAAGAAACACGAGGGAGGGGATGAACACAGTATCATCTCCATCTCTACTCCTCCTTCCTTCCTGAACAACACATAAATGCATGCTTCTAAACCCCTGCCCCCAGCAGAAATGCACTCCGAAAAGTGTAAACGCACAGAAGAGGCACTAACTCCAGCACAAAGTAGGTTATAGTCATGTAAAATATGTTTGAGGCTGAGAATTGTGGGTATTTCTAATGCAACTTTTGCATCAATGGGGCCTTGAGACAAAGACAAGGTCTCAGCGTTTTCTGAATAACTGCATGCTATAGTGTTGTGGAGCTGCGATTCAAATTTCGCAAAGAATGCAAAGGTGAAATAGAGTTATTTAACAGGTCCTTCAACAGAGGTTGCTTTCATTCATTTCATCCTTCGTCAGGCATAAAACTGATGGTTCAAAGCTCAAAGCAGTAAAACCAAACTAAACCAAACTCACCCCAACACCAAACCCAACCCCAAAAAACCCCAAACCAAACTTAAATTAAAATAGAATGATTAAATATAACATTTATTTTATTAAACAAAACAAAATAAAACATTTGAGCTAGGGAATAAATAAATAAATAAATAAATATATACATAAAAACAAAACAAAACAAAAAACATTTGAGCTATGGAATAAATAAATAAAACAAAACATTTGAGCTATGGAATAAATAAATAAATAAAACAAAACAAAACATTTGAGCTATGGAATAAATAAATAAATAAAACAAAACAAAACATTTGAGCTATGGAATAAATAAATAAATAAAACAAAACAAAACATTTGAGCTATGGAATAAATAAATAAATAAATAAATAAATAAATAAATAAATAAATAAATACATAAAAAAATAATGAAACAAAAAACAAAACATTTGAGCTAGGGAATAAATGAATAAATATATAAATAAATAAATATATAAATAAATAAATAAATAAATATATATATATATAAATAAATAAATAAATAAATAAATACATTAAAAAAAATAATGAAACAAAAAACAAAACATTTGATCTAGGGAATAAATTAATAAATAAATAAACAAATACATAAACACATAAATAAATAAATAATTAAAAACATTTAAATACATAAAAACAAAACAAACAAAAAACATTTGAGCTAGGGAATAAATAAATAAATAAAATAAAATAAAATGAGCTAGGAAACAAATAAATAAAATAAATGAATAAATAAATAAAAAACAAACTTAAACAAATCAAAACATTTGAGCTAGGTAATAAATATATAAAAATAAATAAATAAATAAATAATAAACAAACAAAATATCTGAGCTAGGTAATAAATAAATAAATAAATCAAATAAACTAAAATAAACTGTTTCTGATATCTCGTTTTGACTATTGTTTACCTTGATATTGCAGGCTTGCTCCATAAGGCGTCGAGCGTTTTCTGCTGCTCTGTAGCGTTTCGGGAGCTGGACCCGGAAAAATTTCAGTGCACCCTCGAAATCAGCCTGAAGCAGGTCTTCCTTGGAGGTCTGCATGTAGAAAGAAGAACAAAATGGTTAACAGTTTTAATAAACAACCCGAAGAGGAACTTTGCTAGATGATGATTTTCCTCATTGTGCTTGCATTGCCCTTTTGTGAACTCAACAATGTCGTAAATCATATTACAGATGCTTTTATGTAGGGAAGGAAAGTACTAATATTGAAAAGTCTGTTCACAACAGCATTAAGCAATTTTTTATCTTAATTTAATGGCTAAAAAACAATAATTCGACTCATTAAAATAAAAAAATTAAAACGTACCTATAAAGCATTATAAAAAAATACCTTTAAAGCATTGAAAGTAAAACAAACAAACAAAAAGTCTGTATGCTGCAACTTAAGACATTAAAAGTAATGACAACAACTTGAAAAATAAAAAAGTTGCAGGTAAACTTCAATGAATGTAAAGCATATGTTTTAAAATAAAAAAAATTAAAGCAAACTTGAGGCATAAATGCATTAAGTAAACAAATAAACAAAAATAAACAGTACAAATAAAAACAATAGCTTGTATGCTGCAAATAAATACAAGCCATCAAAGCATGATTAGGCCTGTAACAATAATCAATATTTCGACTTATCGTGCATAACTTGGAGATGACCTCAATCATTTTTGCCATTGCAATATACTGTATATTTACAAATTCACAAATAACGTTAAAGCCATTTTACATTGACATTTAAGTTCTACCTCACCGGTGTCAGAGTTTATAATTGGGCATTTACGTATTAACACATTTAAGAGTATTTATAAAAGGACATTTATCTTTTTCACATCAAATTATACAATCTATTTTAAAGGGTTTATTTGCATTATTATGCTGTTATATAATCATTATATAATCAGTGGCATACAATGATCTCAAAATGACAATAATGTCACTTATCGCAACAATTTCTATGACAATATCACACAATAAATATTCCTTATTGTGACAGGCAGGGCTTGAGATCAACACCCGCCAACCCACCAGATGCAGGTAGATTTCACCTGTGGCAGGTTAGACAGACACTCCCACTAGCCACTTTGGGTGGAAATAATCTGAAAATTGTAGTTTTATTAAAAGCAGATTTCGACAATAGTGATGGCCCAATATTCGTGCCATTGTGATCATAGAACCGAGAAGCAGCACAACTGACAAAAATAACTGTTGTCATCGCGCGAATGCAGGTGAATACTGAACTAAAGGATAATCGCTTGTGCGCACAGGTGATGTGATGCGCGCGACTGTTTAAAAGCATGCGCGCTCCTGTTTATTTGTGCGAAGCAACGGTGCCTAGAGGAAACCAAAGTCCCTTTAAGGCAAGTAATTTTACTCGGCGGCCATCTTTGAAACGCCTCTTGGGCAGTATGCTCGGGCATTGTTTGAAACTACTTGCCAAGCTTACGATTACATTTCATATTACGAATAACCAATAAAATTAAACAACTGTCTCTTTAGTTTCATTTCTAAATGTTCGTATCACACAAAATCTGCAGAAACTCACATCTGGTCTGAGCCCCTTTCCCGGAGAATTGTCATTCTATAGCGATCACTGATTGGCTCCTGTTCTAGAAGGCGGGCTTTAGTTGCCATATAGTGATCATTGATTGGCTCCTGCACTAGAAGGCGGGGCTTCATTCACCATATTGACAGTTACACTTTTACCCAATTAAAAGTACACGAGTGACATGTCTTGTGTATTCTATAGTTATTGAGAAAACAACTGGTGCGATCGGTTCTCTTTAAAATGGACCTGACAAAAAGCGATGAACGTGCACCCACAATCCTGCTGCTTTCAAGAGCTAAAGATGTAAATTATTTATAGCCTATATATCCTTTTGTAAGCAGCAGCGATCACTGCTTTCGTTTTAATTATCCTTTGAACAGATTATTAACAGGCCTAACATTAACCATGTGTGCGTGATCATCCTTTTATTATCACTCACGGAATGTTTTTACCTGCTTTCTTTTGCTTACAGTTATTTTTGTTAATAAAGTTTAATTATATATTTTTTTACAATAACATTGCTTTAATATGAGATTAACTCCCTGTTTATGTTTAGTTAACTGGTGATCCGGGCCCTTTAGCCAGGACAGATTACTGCATATTTTAGATTTAAATGACAATAGTTATTTTTTAAATGTCAAATTTTTTATTTAAAGAAATTTTTGTTGAACTAAAAAGCACATGTATACAGCAATATTTAGCTTGTTTTGACACATTTAAAATATGTGGCTAAGAAAAATTATTATTTTTGATTTAGTCAGAGATAAATTTGGTAAATCCTTAATTTTGAGCCCTGAAAAGTCCTGTCAAATAAAAACTAATTGCAATGACACACAACCCATTTGCTCATGCACATTGAGCAAGCTCATACACAACACACAAAAAAGTTAAATGAATGAGGAGGCATGTGGACATAACACAAAATCTAAATCAAGTAATTTTTGCATGTCAAAGTCAAATTTATGCATATAATATATTTTCCCAACAACAAAATTGTGGCTAGTGAAAATGGCGAGTGGCCATTTTAACTAGCCACAGTGGCTGGTGATCAAAAAAGTTAACGTCAAGCCAGGTCTAAGCATTATTAATAAAATAAATACATATAAAATCTTAAAAATAAAGAGTAAAAGGAGATATTAAGTGACTTTAATAGTTTAATATCAAAGTATAATAAAAAACAATAGTTTGAATAAAGTAAGTGAACCTAATAAATTAATAACATTAATATCTCAATAATGTTATTACATCAAAAACTAAATTGTCTGTAACAGGATGGCAATTAAAAACAATTACTACATAAACACAGACAAATTCCGCACAATTAGCATGGTAGCTACCCCTCACCGCCAGCAGTCGGGGCACAAACAGGCGGTGACCCATTCCTAGCAGCCCCATGACTCTGTCGGTTCGGTCA
Organism: Danio aesculapii; assembly: GCF_903798145.1. NCBI lineage: Eukaryota > Metazoa > Chordata > Actinopteri > Cypriniformes > Danionidae > Danio > Danio aesculapii. The sequence goes on along the minus strand of NC_079456.1, from coordinate 17,969,100 downwards.
TTGAGTGCCCCAGCCTTGTCCTCTCCTGCGCCCCCTTCCTCCAGTCTCCGCACGGCAGGAGGAATCTGAGCCCACAGAGGCGAAGGCAGGTCCCTCTCTGGGGTCAAAGGTGAAAGCGCCTCCTGGGCCCCTCCAGAGTCCCCAGCATCGTCCTCCCATGGAGGCTCTGGGGCTGATTTGGAGTCAGCCACGTTGACGGCGTCCAAGCTCTGAAAAGTTTGCTTTGGTGGCGCTAACGCAGTCTTTGCGAATGCGATGTTGTCATTCGATCACAATTCGACAAGCGTGAGAATTTGTCGCCAAAAACCAAAGCGTGAATTTAGACGTACACTGATGCATTTTGGGTCTGCAATGTAAACACAACCGGAGACCACGCCTAGTTTAAAAAGACGGTAGAATCTAGTCAAATTTAGCTTTCACAAGGAATTAAAAAACAAAACATAAAAACGCCCTGATTCTGGTCGATTATTGGCCGGCTCCTCCCAAATTTGCAATCTGTTGCCTGGCAACAAGGCAGGAGGAGAGTCGCGTGGTGCTGTCAAGGCGGACGGCACGTCTTCCGTGTTTTGCTCATCTAAAAAGAAACAGCGATAGGATGGAAGAAACGTGAAGCTTTCAGATTCTGCTCTCCATCAAAGATGCAACTTCTTGTCAACAGTAAACAAACAGGCATCCTATCGAGGTCTACAAGCATCCCAGATGCCAGTCCAGAATGTGTAGGATGCAAGACTGGGGTGGTGTTTGTTGTCCTCGTCTGCAGGCCTCGGTTCGTCCAGCTCCGGGTGCTGATGGAGCCAGTCTGAGCGGCGGCGATGGGGAGAGTCGACGAGAGCATGAGATTGTGACAGCGTGCGCGCGAGAGAGAGAGAGAGAGAGATGCTGCCGATGCTAGAAAAGGTGGCAGAGTAGAGGAAAGGGAGGAGGAGAGCAAGATAGGAGGGGCGTCGCAAGGGAACTGGAGACAGTGGACGAATGGACAGTGGACATGATGGTCCGGGCTCCGATGTAACTCATGCTAAATGCTAACTACTGCTTGCGAAGGGAAAAGGCGGACTGGCAGGAGGACATGTGGAGAAACAGAGTGCGAGGTGTTGGTGTATAGAGAGAGAAAGGAGAGAGAGAAATGAGGAAGAGGAGGAGGAGGGGGTTTGAGAGCCTTTAGGGAGAATGTCGTAATGGTTAGCCAATAGGAGCGAGGCAGTGCAACCCCCTCTAGTTTCCCTCACTCTTGCTCGCTCCATTAATGCACAGCTCCTGCTTCCTTGCACGCACATTCGCATCATTCAGTGCTCTGCTTCTGTACACCTGCCTTCTCTGTTCTTCTGCTTACAATTAAAACAAGGACGACTAGTATTTGTAGATACTAAAGTACCAATTTGATAGGATTTTTTAGAATTTAACCAGTGAGAAAAATGGCAATAAATATACCTAAATGACCAAAAAAAATACAATAATAATAAGTGCCGATTTAAAATGAGCATATATAGTGTCAAACCATCGGACATGGTTTTTAGTGACTAAACAGCCATATCACCCTGCAGCCCAGGAGCGGTCACTCATTGAAGCTAAACAGTGCTGAGCCTGGTCAGTATCTGGATGAGAGAGACCACATGGGAAAACTAGGTTGCTCTGAGAAGTGGTGTCAGTGAGGCCAGCAGAGGGCGCTTAACCTGCGGTCTTGTTTGAGTCCTAATGCCCCAGTATAGTGAACAGTACACAATCATCCAAATGGATGGTGGTGTGGAGAGACCCCACTCATGATTGTGAAGTGCTTTGGGTGTATGGTTATACAAAATAAATGCATTATATAAATACACATTGCATTACATAAATGTATCAATGTAATGTAATTCAAATGTTTTTAGAAATATAGTTTTAAAAAGAATTTTTACAATTTTATTTTTGAATTATAATAGCTGTATAATGTATTGAACTATGCTTTAGACAGTCACAAACATAGGATAGTTTTGAGATTTGCCTCAAAAATTTATAAATATTTAATAACAGCATTTTTTATAACAAGAAGTCCATGGAAGATGAAGAAATGTTTAACTACATGCATTTCAAATGCTAATTATATTCATTTTTGTCAAGTGGGACAATAACATTGCAGTGTCAACAACACACACACACACACACACACACACACGCACACGCACACGCACACGCACACGCACACGCACACACACACACACACACACACACACACACACACACACACACACACACACACACACACACACACACACACGCTTACCAGAAGACTTTGGGTCCTATCATACACCCAGCACAATAAGGCGCAAGACATGTTTGGCGTGATTTGTTGCTATTTTCAGACCAGCGCAACCCTAATTTTCACGTTTTAAAATAGAGGTGTGTTAAGGGGCATTGTTGGCGCGTTGTTATTGAACTGAAATGGATCCCGCCATTGACCATCTAAAAGCAGTTCTAAAGTCCAGCGCAGAGCGCATTAGTTATGTGCCTATGTGGGTTCAAATGCTTACACATTGCTTAATACACACAGGATGTACAGCAATACACAAATATCTTTACATGTGAAAGAAAATTGAAGGATTAAAATGTTACAAAAAGTATTATTTTTTACATAAACACAAAAGCCACTGCCTCCATGCCTCATCCCGAGGAGCTTTTTCAGTTCATTCATGACACTTTGCAGTTGTATAATGTTATTTTTATTAGCAGTATTATTTATTAAATGCATATTTATGTTTGTTTTAATAAAAACATGTTTAGATTTGTCCACTTGTTGTGGTTTGGAGACGTTTGCATCACCATATGGGGCATAAGAATAGGATGTGTGTTTGGATAAGACCACACTTTGTTATTATTGTTTATTTATTAGTTTGCTGGAAATTAGAACTGAATTTAGAAATAGTTTTGAAACAAATCTTTGCACTTAAAAAACAAAATTGAATATGTAGGCTAATAGATGTCTTCAGTGGCGAGCGTACAACACAGTTTCCTCATCCAAGAAAGTAAAGGAGTAAAGAGTAAAAGTAAAGAGAAAGTAAAGAGGCCAAATGGAGACCCATTCTTTATCCTTGCGCTGCAGATGGTCTGTTTAACTGTTTTTTCGCTAGTAAAGCATTCAGTTTTTTCAATTACAGAGTCTGCCATGTAAATAGCAAATGCACACTGGCGTGACACAACTGACTCTTAAAGGTAATGTAAGATGAGACTCTGATTGGTTTAATGCACATTATGCTCAAAACACACCCAAACTCATTAAAAGACTAAGCACAACCCTTTTACACCATGCATCAGGGATCAAAGCGTACATTTCCATCCTTAAAATAGCAAAAGGGAATTCGGACACTCCCTTAATGCTTTTGAGCCATGCGCTTTAGACTTTGCACCTAGATCATTAAAATAGAGTCCATATTGTCTATAACTGGAACAAATATAACATATTTTCGAGTATAAAACAAGCATAAAACAAAACTACACTAATTCAAACCAGCTTTAGAAATTTTGACATTCATATTATCTCTATATATCTTTACGCCTCATATGCACTATGACATAAACAACACAAGACATTTATCAGAACTAATTAGGCAAAACAGCAAAACCAAATGTTGCTCTTAAACCTGATAAATGACCCCACCATCAAGCTAGTGCGACTGCAGCACTCTTTATGATTTGATCTTTAATCACAAATCTGCTCATATTTCCCCAACACCTGGAGCCTTAAAAAGAAACCCAAGATCACTGTTCAGCCGTAATTACACAAGAGGGAAGAGCAGTCTATTTCTCAACATTAAATCAGTGGATATTTCTCCTCTATAGGTTGGCTCAGACACATTGAGGCCACTCTTGCATTAGCTCCATTCGTCATCCTGCCAGCGCTGCTTACACAAAGGTGTGGCGTCGTGGACCAGGCTAATGCATTTGTGCTGAGAAAAAAAAAAACACTGCTGGAAAAGCTTCGGTGTTGGCCAACAGATGATGACACATCGCACTTTAAATCGCAGCAGACGCTGTATATATACTTTATTCCAAACCACTATAAGAGTCTATCAATAAATGTGTGGTTTATAGGTCAATATTATTCTAACTAAGTGCTTCCAAATGTGATCGGTTTGCTTAAAAAGAGATTTTGGGGTTATTCTCGCTCTGCTGAAAGACATTTATTAACACTAATAAGAGTCTTCTTGTATCTGATTGACTGATGAACATTAAGTTGTGTGGTTATTTTCAGATAAACACACAGGTAGTCACAAGTAGATTTTATTACATATCCCCAAAGACTATAGAATACACAAGACATGTCACTCTTTTTAAATGGGGAAAAGGGTAACTGTCAGTATGGTGAATAAAGCCCCGCCTACTAGTACAAGGAGCCAATCATCGATCGTTATATGGTGGAAAAAAGCCTGCCTTCTAGTACAGGAGCCAATCATCGATCGCTATAGACTGACGATACTCTAGGGGAGGGGCTTGGACCAGATGTGAGTTTCTGCAGATTTAGTGCGATTTGGACATTTAGAAATCAAACTAAAGAGACATTTTTTGTTTAATTTTATCTGTGATTGCGAATATGAAGTTCAATCGTAAGCTTGGCAAGCAATTTTGGAGAATTTGATGTTTCCCCATTCAGACAGAATGCCCAAGCATACTGCCAAAAGGCATTTCAAAGATGGCCGCCGAGTAAAATGACTTGCCTTAAAGGGACTTTGATATCCCTCAACTGTCAATAATCAAATCAAAACAAAGCAGAAGGCTACTAAAAGTCTTGTCTTAGGGGTCGATCACACCAAACACGCTTTTTGCATTGCAATCGTGTTTTTGCAGTTGCATGCCATGGGCTCGCAGTTGAAAAAGTGAACTCGGAGGGGCCGATCACACCAAACGCATATTTCGCGTTGAGAGGCGCCTTTATTGAATGATTTTCTAACGGCCGCAAGAGTTTTGTGTGCTGCTTATGCACTTAGCCCGCCTCATGTTTTAACTGCCTGCTGCACCTTGAGTTTTTGCCATTGAGTACTGTGCACTCAGAGTTGAAAAAAAATCTACTTTAAGCGAAAAAAAGCGAATTACGTTAGTCATGTCGGTTTTATTCTCCAATCACATGAAAGCAGAGGCGGGGTTTCCGTTGAGGTGCCTGCAGTGTTTGTGTTGTCAAGACGACTACAAAGACTTTTGAAGATGGAGGAGAGACTAGTGGTTGCTGTTTTGAGTCATCCGGTGCTGTATGACTCACAAATCTTAAATTTCACAATATTATTAAATATTAAAATTATACCAATATCAAAAGCAACACTCACGATGCACATTACCCAGCTGATTCAGTCGTTGCATTGCAACATAAGAAGTGCACCGCTCTTTTTTTTTTTCTTGTCAACAAAAGTGTGGTGTGTGGCAGTGTGGTGTGCCTCACGTTTTTGTAACGTAAAAGCACGTATGATCGGACCCTGAGCGGAAAAATCACGTTACATCAGTCGTGTCTTTTTCATTCTCCAAGCAAATGAAAGCAGAGGCGGGGTTTCAATTGAGGTGACAGCACTGTTTGTGTTGTCAAGACAACTACAGAGACTTTTAAAGATGGAGGACAGACTAGAGGTTGCTGTTTCATGTTATCATGAGTTGTATGACTTTTCAAATCTTAAATATCATTATTAATCACAACATTATTAAATATTACATTTATAACAATATAAACAGCAACAGCAACAGCTGATTCAGTCGTTGCCTAGTGAGTGCATCGCACTTCTTTTTTTCATGTCAACAAAAAAGGCAGCATGCGTTTTTGGAACGGAAAAGCGCGTTCGGTGTGATCGGCCCCTTAAAGTGCTTAGAAATTTGCATTTTTTAATTAGAAATTTGACGTAATCTCAACTGAAATATGAAGACAGGGTGGGACATATAGTAGCTCCTCCCCTTTCGATTTTTACACAGCTCTGCCAGTGACAGCGGTTGAGATAAAGCACATCAAAGAAAAGCAAATGAGAAGCGTGTTGAAAGGGGCGGGACATGTTAAATACTAGAGAGCATTTGATTGGTCAGAAGTTTGATGAATGAAGTATGAGGTGATATCAAAAAGCATCACTGATCCATTTAGGCAGTAGTATTGTCACAATACTGAATTACAGTACCAAAATTAAAAAAATGTAAAAACCATTTCCCGCTAACATTTAATCTCGCTTTTTAAACAGCGCTGATTTGCCGTTGTGTTCACATGCTCAACAAAAATGACTGTGATTGGTCGTAAAGGTCAGCAGCTCACCAATCTTGACCACTGTTTACTAAGTGCAAACGCAGATACAGGACACTGGAGCATTTTAAATCCGCGAAGATCAGTCGATTCATCAGCAAATCGCTTATATGTCAGCTTACAGACAGACCAGCTGATCTACGCAGCTTTAAAATGCTCCGGTGTCCCTGTATCTGTGTTTTCACTGTGAACAGCGGTGAACTGATGACCTTCATGGCCAATCACAGTAATTTCTGTTGAGCACATGAACACAATGGCATATCAGCAGTGTTTAAGAATGCTCTCAACAGCGCTCTCTGTTAGGGGGAAATGTACTTTTTAAAAATTTCATTACGGATTGGTACCGAAATTCAGTATCGTGACAACACTTAGATGGAAGTGACAAACTGCAAGCTTGTGGATTTTATATCAGTTTTGTATTTTGTAAATGCAAATTTTGTCATTGTTTTGAAGCACACCAGCTTATAGATATCCTTAAAACTAACATACTGATACTAACACCTAAAAATATATCTATTTTATTACATGGGACCTTTAATGAGACTCGTTATAACTAGAACCATACACTTATAAGAATTATTACTTTAAATAATCGAATAGTCTCTTGTTAATTTTTCTTTAAATATGGGATGGATGACCTGTGAGAAGAACAGTGTCACTTCATTGTTTGTTAAATCAATTTACTGATTGTTACAGTTTAAAGAAAGTTACTCGCACAATTAATACAAACCATCTTGGGGCATAAGTAAAAGGTAGATAGGATGAACTCCTTCAAACAAATCACCTCCTAATGTGCTTGAACAGACTTGTGTTTTTATTTTGTTTGTTTGTTTTTTTTTGGATATTTAATGTCTACTGAAAACTTCTTTTTTTAAAACGCTAATAAGGGGCTGTTGAATGCTTGATTCTGATTGGCTGGTGAACATTTTAATGTGTGGCGGTGATTTTCAGATAAATGCACAGGTAACATAGTTGGTTTGTTGTAAACCTCTAAAAAAAACACACACACACACACACCCAGTAGTTCGAAAGGCCCACAGCTGCACAAAGTTTCACCCTTCGAGACGCTGATGATCAATAATAGCACAACAACAATCCGGAACGCAGGCATACATCACTCCGACAGCAGCCAGACGCCCGGATCAAATTCATTATTGCGCTGGGTTAACGAGACAATGCATCTTATGAGAAGACAAATGGCATTTGTGGTTACAAAAAGAGTGATAAATTGAGCTTATTTCCGTTGTACGTAGCATTTTGTAAGCTGTGTTTATACGTGATGATCAGTATTTGTATAATTATATATTATGTACACAATGACTGATAAACTATGTTTTCATACTTCATTTCTGGACAGAAATATTTGGGTTACTAAATGGGCAATATTTCTTCTGGGCAGCAGAGGGAGACACACTCAGCATTGTTATTTATTTATTTATTTATTGCTTGGAGAACTATTGGGAATATAAAACTAAAACAACCATGATTTGCAGGCACCATGCTTCAGATAAACAATTTAATTTAATTAATAAAATTAAAAACTGATTTTATTCTAGCCAAAATTAAACAAATAAGACTTTCTCTGGAAGAAAAAAAATATTATCAGACATACTGTGAAAATGTTCTTGCTCTGTTAAACATCATTCGGGAAATATTTAGTTTATGATCTCTTTTTAGTCATATCACACATTAAAGTGAATTTTATATAAAATCATGGTGTACACATCAATCTCTGGACTTGCTGCATCACGAACACCAATATTTTAACAATTTATAAAGAAAATGATCACTTTTTGGACATCTGATATTAGGCCTGGACATATATATTGCGTATGGGATTTTCGAAAATAATACATCTCTTTGTAAACGTTTGCTACAACTATTTGATGAGTTTTATATAGCGCTTGGACCCGGAAGCTGCTTCGCATGACGTCACACACTTAACAAGCGCATATTATGATTGCTTAGTATTGTTTTAGCAAAAGTGAATAAATACAAATATAATGCAAAATACTTATACAAACTATGAGAAAACAAATATGAATAAAATGGCATTCATAAAAAAAAAGTAAAAATAAAAATGTACTGAAATTGAATATAAAAGCCAACTAATATTAATGACTATGACGATATAATATAAACACAATAACACTGCTCATGACTATTGCTAGCTAACAGTTCAAATTAGAATAATGTCAATAAATGTAAAAAATATAAACAACAATGTAGAAACAAATCTTATTATGATATAATATAATGATGAAAAAATTAAACGTGATTTTTTTTTTAAATAATAAAATGAATAGCATTTTTCCCCATTTCTAACCAATTCAATATTTTAAAATTAAGCAAAACTTTGCCATTTAACCTATTTGATCGAATTTAATTTCCCTTTATTTTAGAACAATCAAGGAAAAGTAATGTTTATGAGCTTCAGTACCTTGAGGAGAGCCAGCGCCACATTGAAGATGATGTTCAATCCCTGTGAAGAAATTAAAAAACAATTACACACACACACACACACAAACACAAGGCCACAACATCTGAACAGCAAACCGCCTGGAGCTACAGCAAAACACTTTACTGTAATACAGAAGATCACAGTTTGAAGACTAATTTTTTCCATGCACCTGTCAAGCTAGTTTGAGAGTCTTTTTGCCTTTTTATAAAGTACTAAGCAAATCTAATTGAAAGAAAACATACAAAATATACTTTTAAGCGTTTCTTTGATCACATTTGATCAATCTGTGCCTATATAGTTCAACAGCGATACATGTTTTTAAAGGTTGTTTTCTCAATATTAGTTTTCAAGTCATAAATTGCCATTTCAGCACCTTTATGTACACAAATCTACACAGCTTCATTCATATCTGACAAAAGTCTTGTCGTCAATCCCAGTTGTAAGATCGACAAATAATAAACTTCCAAGTGGTAGAAGGTATATTTTTTTTGATGAATCCTCTCTTGAACCGCATCCCAATCATCACAAATACTGCAGAAGACCTATTGGAACCTTCATGGACCCAAGATTCTCACAGTCATCAGTCAAGTTTGGTGGAGGAAAAATCATGGTTTGGGGTACCATTTAGTATTGGGGTGTGCGAGAGATCTGCAAAGTGGATGGCAACATCAACAGCTTGAGGTTTCAGGACGTTTGTGCTGCCCATTACATTGCAAACCACAAGAGAGGGCAGATTCTTCAGCAGGATAGCGCTCCCCCACATCAAAACTCCTGAAAGCGAAGAAGGTCAAGGTGCTCCAGGATTGGCCAGCCCAGTCACCAGACATGAACATTACTGAGCATGTCTGGGGTAAGACAAAGGAGGTGGCATTGAAGATGAATCCAAAGCCACTTCTGATGCCAAATGATCTACTAGAAGTCAAGATATTATTTGTTGCTTCTAAAACTGAGATACACGACAAGACTTTTGTCAGGTAGTGTTTTTTGAGGGTTTTTACACAGGGATTTGTTCATATATAATTTGCATCATTCCACAGATATTAGAGCAGGGGTGGGCAAACTCGGTCCTGGAGGGCCGGTGTCCTGCACAGTTTAGCTCCAACTCTGATCAAACACACCTGCTTATAGATAGTTAGTGATCTGAAGACACTGATTAGCATGTTCAGGTGTGTTTGAGTAGAGTTGAAGCTAAACTATTCAGGACACCGGCCCTCCAGGACCGAGTTTGCCCACCCCTGTATTAGAGGGAAATAAAAGACATTCAGAAAACCCAACGAGTCTAAAATGTCTTAAAAAAATAAATATGTGTATATATATATATATGCACAGTTGAAGAGTCGAAATGATTAGCCCCCCTGAATTATTAGCCCCACCTGTTTATTTTTTTCCCCCAATTTCTGTTTAACAGAAAGAACATTTTCTCAACACATGTTTCCAATCATAATAGTTTTAATAACTCATCTCTAATAACTGATTTATTTTATCTTTGCCATGATGACAGTAAATAATATTTGACTAGATATTTTTGTCAAGACACTTCTATACAGCTTAAAGTGACATTTAAAGGCTTAACTAGGTTAATTAGGTTAACTAGGCAGGTTAGGGTAATTATGCAAGTTATTGTATAATGATGGTTTGTTCTGTAGACAGTGGAAAATAAAATTAGCTTAAAGGGGCTAATAATATTGACCTTAAAATGGTGTTTAAAAAATTAAAAACTGCTTTTATTCTAGCTGAAATAAAACAAATAAGACTTTCTTCAGAAGATATAAAACATATTATCAGACATACTGTGAAAATTTTATTGCTCTGTTAAACATAATTTGGGAAATATTGTAAAAAGAAAAAAATTCAAAGGGGGGCGAATAATTCTGAATTCAACTAATATATATATTTTATGCATATTTTATTTATTTATTAATTTAACCAGGAAGGCCCCATTGAGATACTGTACAATATCTCTTCTACTAGGGAGTCCTGGTCAAGACAGGCAGCATAGGACAGAGTTACAAAAAATAAAAATATATATGTCACAACACATACACACACACAAAAATAGTATATTTTAAAGTAATTATTTTAATATTTTAATAGTAAATCATAACCAATTGTTAAAACATGTGCACTGTTCTAAATTGACAGTCTTTAAAATGTTTTTAAATATAGCGATAGATGATATGGATTTCATATGTAGTACAGTTGAAGTCAGAATTATTAGCCCGCCTTTGAATTTTTTTTCTTTTTTAAATATTTCCCAAATGATGTTTATCAGAGCAAGGAAATTTACACAGTATGTCTAACAATATTTTTTCTTCTGGAGAAAGTCTTATTTGTTTTATTTTGGCTAGAATAAAAGCAGTTAAAAAAATTTTAAGCACCATTTTAAGGTCAAAATTATTAGCCCCTTTAAGCTATTTTTTTTCTCCGACAGTCTACAGAACAAACCATCGGTATTCAATAACTTGCCTAATTACTCTAACCTGCCTAGTTAACCTAATTAACCTAGTTAAGCCTTTAAATGTCACTTTAAGCTGTATTGAAGTGTCTTGAAAAATATCTAGTAAAATATTATTTACTGTCATCATGACAAAGATACAATAAATCAGTTATTAGAAATTACTTATTAAAACTATTATGTTTATAAATGTGTTGAAAAAAATCTAGCCGCCCTGTTAATTTTTTTTCCCAATTTCTGTTTAACAGAGAGAAGATTTTTTCAACACATTTCTAAGGGGGGCTAAAAATTCTGACTTCAACTGTATGTTGTTTTCTCTTTAACTGTAATGAGGTCTATTCTGTCATTTTATATAAATTACAGTGATGTGTGCATGTAATTGTTAGCCCCACACGGAATCTGCACACGCAGATTTCTGCAGATTTTTAGCCCAACATTGAGTCTATGTATTATTATTACTGTAATATTATTGACTAATATGAAAATGTTCATAAGATTTATTTACAATACAGCTTGTAAAGTAATATTTTCTGTCTTTTAGTAGATATATTATATGAGAGACTTGCTTTGTTTACAAAATAAGTGGATCAAATTGGATTTGCATTGTAAAATTTAAATACAAGTTAAATATTACTTTTTATTTCATATATAAAGTTTTTAGTCATGATACTCCCAAAATCATTCCGCATAAATCCGCAGATTTTTTTTACAAAATTCTCAGCAGAAATAGCTAAACATGTCCACAGATTCTGTTTGGCCCTAGTAATTGTATATTAATTAGTTCATATTTTATTGTATATTTAAAAATAACACTTTAGATGCTTGTAATACAGTAAATGTTTGTTGATGTAATTGGTCAGCTGTTGATTAGTATGATGAGAAGGAGTGAGTGTTTTGAGCGGGTTCACCTGCAGTACGCTGTGTTAAATGGTTTCAGAAGACCTGCAGGGCTGTTTTTGCGCTCTACTAGAAACTGCAGGCGTGATGTCGAGCGCATTTGCATTTCCTAAAATAGCTGGATTCATACAAAGAGCTGAACGTGTAGGAGTGACAGCAGCTGAAGGAGGAGAAGAGCTATTGTGCTCAGGTGGACTGACAGGCTTGTGTGTGTGTTTGTGTGAAAGTGCATGTGTGTTTCTGTGAGTGAGTGTGTGTTTCTGTGTGAGCAAGTGCATATGTGTTTTTTAAACGTGTGTGCATGTGAAAGTGTGTGTATGTGTAAGCACATGTATGTTTCTGTTTGTGAGTGCAAGCGTTTTTGTGCATGCAAGTGCATGTGTGTTTTTGTGTGTGAGGATATCAAGGTGTGCGTGCGTGAATGCGTGTTTCTGTTTGTGAGTGTGTGCTTGTATGTAAGTGCATGTGTATGTGAGTGTGTGTTTCTGTGTGAGTAAGTGTTTGTGTGTGCAAGTGCATGTGTGTTTCTGTTTGTGAGTGTGTGTGTGTGTGTGTGTGTAATTGTGTATGCATGAATGTGTGGTGTTTGTATGTGTGTGTGTTTGTGTGTCTGTGTGAGTGTTTTTATCTGTGTGTTTGTTTGCATGATGTGTCTGTTAATGTGTGGGTTTGTTTGTAATTATGTGTGTTTGTGTGTGTGTGTGCAAGTGGTTGTGTGTTTCTGTTAGTGAGTGTGTGTTTCTGTGTGTGAGTGAATGTTTGCGTGTGTGCAAGTGCATGTGTGTTTCTGTTTATGAGTGTTTGTGCAAGTGTATGTGTTTGTGTGTGTGTAAGTGCATGTGTGTGTTTGAGTAAGTGCATGTGTGTTTCTGTTTGTCAGTGTGTGTGTTTGTGAGTGTTTCTGTGTGTCAGTGAATGTTTGCGTGTGTAAGTGCATGTGTGTTTCTGTTTGTGAGTGTTTGTGTTTGTTTGTATGTGTGTAAGCACATGTGTGTGTGTGTGTGTGTGTGTGTGTGTTTGTGTGTGTGCAAGTGCATGTGTGTTTCTGTTTGTGAGCGTGTGTTTGTTCGTGTGTGTGCAAGTGCATGTGTATATGTTTGTGTGTTGTGTTTGTGTGTGCAATTTTGTATGCATGTATGTGTCTGCGTGGTGTTTGTATGTGTGCATGAGTGTGTGTGTGTGTGTGTGTGTGTGTGTGTGTGTGTTTTTGTTCGTGTATATGCAAATTTATGTGTATGTATGTATATTTGTGTGTATGTTGTGTCAGTGCGTTTGTGTAAATGTGTGTTTGTTTGCATGATGTGACTGTAAATGTGTGTGTTTGTTTATGAGTGTGGGTTTTTGTGTGTGTGCAATTGTTTGTAAGTGTGTTTGCAATTTTGTGTATATGTGTGTGTGTTCTGTGTGTATGCGTGTGTTGTGTTTGTGTGCATGAGTGTGTGTTTTTGTATGTGTATATGAACATTTGTGTGTATGTATATTTGTGTGTATGTTGTGTCAGTGTGTGTGTGTAAATGTGTGTTTGTTTGCATGATGTGACTGTAAATGGGTGTGTTTGTTTATGAGTGTGTGCGTTTGTGTGTGTGCAAGTGCTTACGTGTTTGTGTGTATGCAAATGCATGTGCGTTTCTGTTCGAGTGCGTGTTTTTGTGTAAGTGTGTGTGCAGTTTTATGTGTATGTGTGTGTTGTGTCTGTGTGGCGTTTGTATGCGTGCGCGAGTGTGTGCGTTTTCATTTGTGTATATGCTCATTTGTGTGCATGTATACTTGTGTGTATGTTGTGTCAGTGTGCGCTAAGTACATGTGTGTTTGTTTGCATGATGTGTCTGTTGTGTGTGTGAGTGTGTTTGTGTGCATGCGCATAATCGTGAGTGTATGTCTTTATATCTGGTGGGAGCCTTATGGGGACTTGCATCACAATGGGGGCCTAAATTGTGGTCCCCGTAGGTAAATATGCTTATAAATTAGAAATGTAAAACTGCAGAATGAGGGTCTATGAGGGGGTTTAGAGAGATAAGGGAACCCAATATATCAATTCCACAGTAGAAAAATCATGTCTATGAAGAGTCCTCACAAGTATAGCAAACCAAAAATGCAAGTGACTGTGTGTGTGGATATATGCGTGTGAATGAGTGTGTGTGCATGAACGTGTGTATGTGTGTGTTATAGGGGCGCAGGTGGCATCGCAGTGGCGAGTGAAGAAGCAATGCTGACTTCAGCTCCGCATGGAAACACCCGTCTCGAGCATCGCCTCCACAAGCTGCTCACATGGCAACACCAAGCTAAAAATAACCAGCCCTGGCTATTAATAACAGCCAAACTGCTCCCGACAGGCTCTAGATGGCGCTGGGGGGCTAAATAGAGATCGCAGGGGGGCATAATTGTGTGTTTGTGTTTGTTGAGGGAGGATAAGACTTTAGTGGTAGACGTTTTCGGTTATGCAAGAAATACGGGGTCTGAAAGGGAAGTGGACATGCCATGATTGATAGTTATTGTGGGTATGAGGGAAAGTGTCGGGCAGAGCGAATGGAGCAATTTGCCTACATTAACATAATGAGGCACAGAGGAAAAAAAGTTACAATAATGGAAAAGGAGTTGCACTAGTGTAATAGTAAAAAAAAAAAAAAAAAAAAACAGATAATATAATATGATAATAAAAATTTAATACAAAAAATAAATGCATGAAATAATTTAAAAAATGTAATGCAATATGATAATAAAATATAATAAAATATTGTGAATAAACATGAATAGGGTTAAATTGTGGTGCTACTGCGAAAGTGTGAAATGCTAAAATAAAAAGTTAATAAAAAAATATCTAGTTAAATATATTAACATATAAGAATAAACACTATATAATATAATATAGTATAATATAATGTAATGTAATATAATTCTACAAAATTTAATACAATACCATACAATATAAAACTAATTTAAAAATTGAAATATTGTGAATAAACATGAATAGTTAAAATATTGTAGTAGTACGTAAGTGTGCCATGCTAAAATAAAACAAAAGTTAGTAATAAAATAAATAAAATTAAGTTAAATATATTACAATTAATAGATAATTTTATAAAATATAAAATAATATATAATTTAATTTAATATAAAATAAAATAAATAATAATAATATATATATATATAATAAAATATCAAACATAATATAATATAAATTCAATAAAATTCAATTAAATAAAATCAATAACATGTAATAAAATATATATATAATAAAATAAAATAAATATAAAATATAATATAAAATAAAAATAAAATAACATTAAATTAAATTAATAATATATAATAAAGAACATCTAAATACAAAAACATATAATACAATAAAATAAAATAAATTATATATATATTTTTTTATTGTATTATATTATATATATATATATATATATATATATATATATATATATATATATATATATATATAGTTAAATATAATAAACATAACACTACATATTATATAATATTAAACATTAAATATAATAACCATCCAAACGATCAAAAAATAGATATAAATATTTATAACATGCATAATATAACAATAATTATAATATAACACAAATAATACAAACATTAATTAATTTAATAACATTTTTATGTTATTAATAATTTACAATCATTTATATTATTTAAAATGTATAGTAATTGATTGATTAATATAATAACAATCATCCAAACCATCAAAACAATCTAATTATAGCAAAATTATGCAAACTAGCAAAATCGATTTTCCACACAGTAAAAAAGTTCAAAGTGATAATTTTGTCAAATATACCAACAATTTGAAATATATTTTTCACTTTACCTACTCTTTATCTAAAATGAGTTTTTTTGCATTGTGATTAATCTTAGAACACAAAGAAAACACAAAACACAAGTAGACTGAAATGTAATGATGAATGAGGGAGAGCGAATGAATAAGAAAGACCAAGATGACATTGAGTTACTCAACATTAGAAGAAGAGCCTTAAAAGGCGGAGGAGCGCTAATGAATTAGAGATGAATTGATAGATGGAGAAAGAGAGAAGGAGGGAAGGAGCATCTAACAGATTTTCATCATGCGATTCATTGACTGAGACAGGCTGAGGAAACTTTTAATTGTCTGGCCTCGGGCTACTACAGACGCTCAATGAAAGCAATGGGGGGAAAAAAATAAAAGGAAAAGCTCTCAGAGGAGCAGAAAGGTCGAAGCGTTTCTTTCGGAAAGACACAAAGCCCATTTCTGAGAAGTCAAGGATGCATGCTTTGGGAAATCTAACGGAGTTCAAGAAGTTTAGAAACAAGCAAACTTTTCCTTCCGATTTTATCCGCTGTTTGAAAGCTGACTGTGTGTTTGGTTAGGAAAGAAATAAGGATTTTTTATATATTAAATAGAAAGAAATGACACATTTGTTCCTTTAAAGTAAAACTACACTGTCCTAGAGTTAAACAGTTGAGTTTTACCATTTATTATCCATTTAGCTGATCTTCTGGTCTGGTGGGAGCACTTTCAGCTTAGCTTAGCATAAATCATTAAATCAGATTAGACCATTAGCATCTCACTTTTAAAAAGATTCTTCTAGCTACAGAAATCATTTAAACTTTTCTGTCTGTTTTTAATTATGACTTCTAAATAGATTTTTTTAATTAAGTTTAGAATTAAGTATTATGCACTAGCATTATGACGCAAAAGATCAATATTTGAACAGCATTCATCTATGCTAATGTCAATTTTAACTTTAAGTTGTACAGATCGAACTACAATCCTACAAAATGATTACTTTGAAATATTTTGAAAAAAATATGGTTACTCAGAATTAGGGTTGGGTCCAGAAACTCGTAACCAATATGTACCACTCTGAATCAGCATATGAATTTCGGTGCCACTGGTGCTGGGACAAGGACATAAAAAGCATCAAGGGGTGCATCAAAGGCACACATAGGTACGCGTTGTGTCACAGCATCTTTAAACATTTATTTCTAAACAACTTTGAGAGATACGGACACGGCATGACTGAAATGTTCCTGAATGAAAGTGAAAGTGCAGAACTGCAGTTAAAGTAAAAAAAATTTAATTGCATGAAACTGCGGAGGAAACTTGGATAGTGTGGTGACGCAATGACATTAATGGATCTGTGCGCTATAACGTAACACGGAATCATGAAAGGAACATTCAAAAAGTAACTCATGTAAACACCTTGATCATATTATTGTCTTGAAGGCAAATCATTAGAAATCAATGTCCATGTAAACGTAGTCACAAGCCCCAACCCTAGAAAAAAGGAGTTCACTGATTCTGATGACAGCGTTTCCACAGGTTAGTAGTAAGCTAATGTAATGTTAATTGCATAATGCAAGTCTTGCATTCATGGTAACAAACAAATGATCAAAATAAATATATTAATGCAATTAAAATATATAAAATATGAATTGATATATACTTTAAACTTTAAAATGATAAATATATAATTATATTGTTCATTTATAAGGATTAAATTTATTTTTTTTTGACAAATAATTTTTTGGTTAAAAAATATCAGTTCAAGCAGCGTTTTGGCTTGGGTACCATTTTAAAAGTATCGATTTAGCACCGGTATCAAAATAACCCCAAACGATACCCAACCCAGGTCAGAATTAGACTAAGAATTAAAAAAATTATAATATTAGTTTTACAAAGTTATTTAAAAATATATATTTTACCCATGATTTACACATAGTATTACATTTACTATTATTTACAGTACATAAAGAATTAAATTTTAAAGAATTTTAAAGAATCTTTTTGAAGCTATTGCAATTTCACAGCATATTTTTTACATGCACTATGTGTAAAAGTGTGAAAATATAAGACTAATACATGCGTTCCAAACAAAACTAAAAGAAACTGTATTTTTATTAATCAACATAAATAATTACTGAACGCATTAAGGGTTTGAAACTCCTAATAAATTTAAATGATAAACCATAGTAATATCCAAATCAGACCCAAATGATCATTTCTATTTTCTAAATCTACAGTTACCAGATTACAGTATGGCAACAACAGTTACATACCAGCACACCTCTGGATATGTAAATCACACATTTATTCCTACCTCATATTAATGTTGACAAATCAGGCCCTGAATTTACATATTCTCTACTCTAGTAGTATTCAAAATTCAAGTGTGTACTTTTCACACTAAAATAGTAAAAAAATATATATCCTTTGAGATTTACAACTGTATAGACGGTGAGTGAAAAAGAGTCAATGGCTCGGTTTCTATTTATGTTGCGCTGCACTTGTTATTTTCAGCCGCAGTTACACCTTATTGGTTAAAGGACCAGGTCAGGCTCTGGTTACTGTGATTTTGTGATTAGAGGAGGATGTATCACCTCGCACAGGAGCAGGTCGGTGATGTGGAAGACCATGCAGAGAGGGAACTTGGCGGTAAACAGTGTTAGGAACCACTGGGATGCATACATGTGAGCCTCCAGGTTCAGCTCCTGGAAGTGAGACCACAGGTCCGGCAGCAGCTCCTGGAGAGAAACACTGACGGTAAGTGCAGGGGAAAAGCATAACCTATAGTCAACAGAAAAACTGACAGTTGTTGTGTGTGTTGAGCAGTCCCTCCAGAAATTAGGGATTTTATGAATGCTAAATTTAAGGCAAAAATCAAGCAGATGGCACAAAATAGTCTCAGAT
This sequence comes from Danio aesculapii, assembly GCF_903798145.1. NCBI lineage: Eukaryota > Metazoa > Chordata > Actinopteri > Cypriniformes > Danionidae > Danio > Danio aesculapii. Next base: position 17,950,373 of record NC_079456.1, on the reverse strand, counting down.
TTTCTGCAGATTTTGGCCATAAAAAGAACAGACAGAAATAAAAGGAACAGACAGAGATATAAGAATAAATTAAAATGACTGACAGAAGGACAAAGACAAAACAACAGAAACAGAGTGATAGAACGAAAGACAGTGACAGACAGACAGTTAGATGGATAAACAAAGCAACAAAACAAATGATGGATGGATGGATGGATGGATGGATGGATGGATGGATGGACGGACGGACGGACGGACGGATAGAGTGATAGATGGATGGATAGATAAAAATGACAGACAGACAGACAGACAGACAGACGGACAGACGGACAGACGGACAGATATATCTATTAGTTCTTCCTATTGGTCCACTGCTTTGGAACTCACATTGATGAGTGATGCTACATGTAGAAGTTGAAATTCTTTTAACTTGAGGCCGGGGTTTAAAATGTGGCACTCATGTGAGGATCTTTAAAAGACACGAAATCCAAGTGTGTGGTCATGTCTCTTTTTTAAGAGTGTTTTTTAGATTAAAAAAAGCAAGGGAAAAGTAGCACTTTTGGAAACAATACTCAATGTTCATAAGTGTGTGTATGTTTTTAAAGCAAAAGTGTTTTCAATCATATAAAAACAAAAGCTCTGAGGTTATGGAGGATATCAATACTGAAAATCTGAGGGGATTTTGAAGAAGGGGAAATTAAATCAATAAATGAAATGGCTGAAGAAAAAAAATCGTGAAGATGCAACAGATTACAAATGATTCAAACAATAAAATACTATTAAAACTAAAACTCCTCAACAAGCCACAATTAGATTAAGCATTAATCTATAGCTTTAAAAGCCAAATGTAGAGGTTATTTAGATCATAACCTTAAAGGTCATCGCACACTGAAGTCTGAAATTTTCGTATGTGTTTTTTTTTTATTCATATGCAAAAAATTCATCATGTAAACAAACATTGCACAGTTAGTCCAATGCATGTTAATTAATCCATTACGAAAAAACGCAATACATTTCAGAATCAGTTTAAGCAGTGGTACGTTCTCCTCTCTTCTCCAAAGTACAACAAGAAAGAGGAACATTGCCAAAGATCTGAACTGGATTATTCCGAAATGCAAAGTTTAGCCTGTTTCCGGAAATCAGTGGAATTTTGATACATTTTGTGATACGTCACACATTCATGTATGTTAACAAATCCTGAACAGAGACTACCTGTACAGACATTAAAATAGATGGCGGCCGTGTTGACGTGTCAAAGCAACGGACTGAAAGTGGACCATGCTTTCTATCGTAATGTCTATGAGCAGTACGTCAAACTTATGAACACACACCAAACCGCATTCTGTATTTAGCTTTTCGCTTGTACGGTGGCTCTGAACTGTCAAAACTCCTCTCAAAGCGATTTTTTTTATTTTTTATTTTTTTTATTAAGAACAAAAGTTTCGGAGGCAGTGTGTCAATATGATTCACACAACGTGAGGTCAAATTTATTTTTTAACACCGAAAATTACAGACGAAATTTTGGATTCAGTGTGCAATAACCTTAAGTATAAAAAAATATTGAATGGGGAAAAGTATGTATTCAGAGACCATGCAGAGAATAAATCAGAGGCAACCGACATCTACAAAGGCACATCTTAAATCAGCATCTCAAAGGGACCTTTTCTTCTGGAGCACTTTTTTCTGTGGTAGATTGCATTGGTAGATGGAAGAGGTGAGAATGTTGGGTTAACACATGCAGAGGAAAGGACAACAAGAGATGGGAATTCTTCCAGAGAGTGGCGTACAGCACGTTTTCCTGATCGATACTAACACTCTTGTAGTAGCAGAGTTAGTCGATACTAACCAGGTTGAGTTTAGCACTGAAAGAGGGCTACTTCAGGGCTAATTGGATTTTAGCACAAAATTAAAACTCATTTTCCAGTGTGCTGGGGTAACAGCTCACAATAGGGCCATCACTCCAGACTAAGAGCCAGATTTACTAGTTACACTTTACAGGAACTAAGACAAACTTCTTTTGGCAATTATAAAGCGAACTGAATTTGAAGTCAGCATGAAATGGACATCTTTGTGACATTTTTTGATGTCATTTTGTATGGTGGCTGAGAGAGCTCAATTGTGCTGCAAGTTTAGAAAACGCATCGTCATCATCAATTAGATAACAAATTCCCACAACACATGCAAATGCAGAAATGTGCTGCAAATAGCGCAGACCACAATGGACATGTGTTGGGGGATGACAAAAAGTGATTTTTGCCATTTTGATTTGTCACTTTTTGGCATTTCAGCTTAAAGGCTTAATTCAGTTAAATGGAAAATATAAACTCGCAACCAAACAAATTTGCAAGATTACAAGATATTGAGGGCCTTTTACTTGCAATTCTGACCTTTATTGTAAGCCTGAGTTCACGTCTCATCAGTCTGACTTTATTTTTTCACAATTGTGACTTCATAATTCAGAGTTCACATCTCAGTTTGCACTTGTTTATTGTCATTTTCTGAAGAAAAAAGATTTGTCAAAATTGCACAATTCATACATACAATTTGCACAATTCTTGTAGTTTATAGCTCACAATTCTGACTCAATTTTTCTTATAATTCATAGTTTTATCTCCAAATGTTGATTAATTTATTCATTTATTCAAACATTAAGTAATTTTTGGCTCTATATTGTGCACTTCTAATTTTTTCTTTAAAAAATGCTGAGCCAAAATTACTACATGAAAATAAATCCATAAATAAATCTTAAGAGGTCTCAATTCTGACCATGAGACCATGATGTCAGAATTTATCAGTATTTTGGAAATGATGTGTGAATGGTCTTTTCCGGAAAAATTCCGGAACATCCTTGCCGGTGTGAACAGCGCTTTTTTGAATTAGAATTTTTAAAGTCTATCCGGTAATTTTCCAGGTATTTACCGGTATCACTGTATGAAAGGGGCTAATGACTTACTATTCAGGACCGTTGCCAGCCTGGTGAAAGGGGTGGTTCTTTTTTCTCAAAAAGTGGAGAGTTTTTTTTTTTTCAATTAAATTATGAGATTTAAATTCTGCATTTAGGTGACATTTTAAGCACTGTTTTTAGCTGAATTAGCTTGTTCGATGGTCATCATAACCACACTTTTTGATGTACCAAACATATTTCCTAAATATTTAGAAGAAATATGACAAATATAATAATCATATATCATTAGAAAAAAGTTTCAAATTAAAAACTGTAGCCTATTGTAATTTATTAGGCAAATAACAAACTGGCAAGCTTCAACTTTCCTCTGTCAGTGTTTGGCCATTCGGATAATAAAAAATGAAAACATAATAATAATAATAATTAATAATAATAATAATAATCAAATTTAGAGCTTCACATTTTTTCTAGCCTCTATTGTAAAAGTGCTTCACCCTTTTTTATTGGTCGTGTTTTCTTTCAAGAATAAGGTCCAGGATTTAGAATGTTCTCCATTTATTAAAAACAATACAGTAGCGAAAGATGACTTTGCTTATGTAAGATGTTTTCTTGCACAGCTGGATGTTTTTTAATCTTTAAATTGGATGATCTTTAAAAATAATTATTTGCATTGCCCAAAACTGATTAACAGAAGTCAAATTTGTATTTATTTCCTTGCAATTGTGATTTATGACTATGACAAATTATGAAATAGAAACTTGCAATTTGAGAACCACCAATAGTTTTTGACCGATCAGTAATAGTCATTATTCTTTTATTTGTATTGATCATTATGAATTAATATTAAAATAAGAAACAATGGTAACACTTTAGTTTAGGCATCAATTCTCACTATTAACTAGTGGCTTATTACCTACTTATTATTAAGATATTGGCTGTTTATTAGTACTGATAAATACATATCTTGCATGATCTTATCTCTAATCCTAAAACCAATTTAATAACTAATAAGTAGTAAATTAGGAGTTTATTGAGCTAAAAGTCATTAATAGTTTGTTAATAGTGAGAACTGTACCATGAGACTAAAATACTTCTAACTGCTGTACTTTAAAACACAAACTTTAGTATTTTATAAAATTCTTTCATGTTATTTTTACAATTAGATGTTTTAAAGGTTTCATTTAAAGGAAAATTTTAAATTAAGTCTTTATTTTGATTGGTTAGTAGCTAAAGAATGCACAGCCTGCTGAAAGCCTGCTGAAACCCTGTATGTGCTCAGCTCTAAAGTCCAGCTTATACATATTTAATAAAATCAGTCTTTTGTGTGACAATCACACTAAACCTTACAGCGATATATACTGTAGCGCAGCATTACTCAGAAAGCAAAGGGCAAACCTGCAGCAGCCGCTCCAGCTGGTAAAACTTGCAGTGAAGATCTTCAAAGTTGTTTCTGTAAAGCTCTCGGAGACCATAGTTGAACATGATCTTCACCAGCACACAGAACGCTTGCTCCTCAGGCATCTAAAAAGAAACAGTGACAGATATTCATGATTTCTGGACGAACAGGCTACAATGAACACAACCAACCCATCAGGAGCACGAGCGTATCACTCGCTCTTAAGACTAGAAATATACTGTTTAATGTATTTATTATTCAGAAGTATGTGTGCGAAATTAAAATAATCCCCAGCGGGTTTGTAAAGTGTAGTTAAAAGTAATAAAAGTCTTAAATAAATGACATTTTATGGTCACACTTAATTTTGATGGTCTGTTTGTTGAATTTAAGTTATATTGCATCTACACGCCAACTAATTCTCATTAGATTATAAGTAGACTGTTAGGTTGGGGTTAGGGTTGGGGTTAGGGTTAGTGTAAACTGACATGTACTTGCAATGTTTCTTATAGCCAGTTAAATGTCTGTTGAAGGAGCAGTATCAACAGATAGTAAGCAGACAGTCTACTAATACTCAAATGGACCATCAAAATAAAGTGTTACCCATTTTATAACTAAAGTATTATTATTATCACAATTAAAAGTCATTATGCAGAAGATTTTCCTTTCAGGCTATTATTGATTTATGATTAAAAATATGAATTAAAATATGAATTTAAAATTTCCATAATTATTTAATAAATACACTTTTAAATGTCTTTTATATTTATAATTTATGAAGGTATTTTAATTTGGGATTGGAAAACCAATGCAATGATATCTGATGTGATTATTAAACATAAAAAGTTTTAAAATAAATTACTGATTTAATGTACACCACTCACAGTTATGATGTTGAGATTATAATATACGTAAAATTATAGCTGTTGTGCAAATGCAAATGTTATTTTCCTCAAATGTTTAAGTGAGCAGAGAGAATGTGTGAAAACATTACAAAATAAGAGTCTTGTATATCATGTGCAATTTGGTCTTGTTAATTAAACATATTGCATTACGTAGAGATTGCTTTTCTCTTTGCAAAGAGTCCCAAAGTTATTTTTTACATTACATATGCATTACGCAGAACATATTTTTTCCTGGTTATTATTGGTACACTAACTTAATTAGCAAAAAAAATAATAGTAGTATCTGACATTTATAATTCAATAATTAATACATAAACACAGTTTAAGGCACAAATATGGAAAAACCTACATTTTAGCTTACTTTTTAAAACATATAAATCCTAGTAAATGTCCAAATGTTATTGTGATTATTATTATTTTTAATTATTATAATTAGGTTCATCTTAGGTCAGACAATAAAATATACATTAATACATATACTGTAGATATATGCACTGATACAATTCACCAAAAAAGAAATAATCATAAAAACAAAATTATACACTAAAGTATATAAATAAAAGGTAAAATACCACAAACAGTTGAAGTCAGAATTATTAGCCCCCCTGTTTATTTTTACCCTATTTCTGTTTAACGGAGAGAATATTTTTTCAACACATTTCTAAACATAATAATTTTAATAACTCATCTCGAATAACTGATTTATTTTATCTTTGTCATGATGACAGTAAATAATATTTTACTAGATATTTTTCAATATACATTTAAAGGCTTAACTAGGTTAATTAGGTTAACTAGGCAGGTTAGGGTAATTAGGTAAGTTATTGTATAACGATGATGTTCTGTAGACAGTCAGAAAAAAAAATTGCTTAAAGGGGATAATAATTTTGATCTTTAAATGGTTCATAAAAAATTAAAAACTGCTTTTCTTCCAGCTGAAATTAAACAAATAAGACTTTCTCCAGTAGTAAAAATATTATCAGACACACTGTGAAAATTTCCTTGCTCTGTTAAACATCATTTGGCAAATATTTTAAAAAGATTTCAAAGAGGGACTAATAATTCTGACTGTATATACACTCAAGGATATCCAAACATTAGATAACATAAAAATAAGAATATTAAAAAACTAAATAATAAATAAACAAATAAATAACTAAACAAACAAACAAACAAACAAATAAAGTTATACATTGAAAAGAAAGAAAAAAATGCGATCAAGTTATAGGTGCCTCCTAAAAAAAATTAGAAAAGGCTCTAGACTTTCTGGAACTGTTCTGACTTTTATTTTATTGCGAACTGAATCTTTTCCATTCAAGGAGCATGTAAGAAATCAAAAACCCCTTGCCGCTTAGAAGGGGAAGCTGCTGACTTCCAATTCATAAGAATAAGTCATCTAGATAGTAAAGTTGCAAAAGCTACACTATCGGCCTGTAATGAATTTAATTCAACATACTCTGGCAGGATTCCAAACAGTGCTGGGGTTGAGTCTATTGTTTGGGTCTAACTGAAGACTTTTCCCCCCAAAAATCAGACAGTTTCAAACAAAAGCAGAAAGTATGTAACAGTGTGGCTGGTTCGGTTGTACAGCAAAGGCAAGTTGGGTCAAGATCAGGAAAATTTTGTTCAGTTTAGTTCTAGACCAGTGTATTCTGTGCATGACCTTGAATTGAATGAAAGTATGCCTAGTGTTTATTGATGATGAATGTATTCGTGCAAGAATAAGATCCCAGATATTTTTTTCAAACATTAAATTTAGTTCATCCGCCCCAAAAGCCCTCAGTACATGTGTTGAGGGGGACTGTTTTGTGTTAATAATAGTAAAAAAAAACTATTATTCAATGCATTCTAATTGCACTACTAAAGAGCGCCCTAAATGTTTCTAACTAAAAGTGTACATTTGTTGCTAAAAAAGTAGGTGTCAGGCCCTTCCCGTGGTGTTGAACGTGACAGGCGCTGCGTCAGTCTTTCTGCCCATCTCTGGTGATGCTATCAGAGTTTGTTTGTGTTTCTGAGATGGAGAGCGAGACAGACAGCGAGCTGGGTATTAAATCACAGCGACAGCGTGTGTGTCCCGAGCTCAATGGGCTCCTGCAGGTAGACGAGCTCCGCCATTAATATTCCTGACAGCTCCTGAGCTTCCTGGGCAAGGCCATGAGAAAGACACTTACACTACATTATAGAAATCCCCAAACGCTCTCTAATATCATGATCCGTATGGGCTGGTGTCGCAGAAAAACAACAACAACAAAAAGACGCCATCTTATTCAGGCCTGGCTTTAATTAAATATGGAATGAGCTGCTTCATCAATGTCTGTCCTTTGCTTTCTGTTGCTCTTCATTCACTGTTAACTAACCACAAAGTCAAAGATAAGGCTCAGATTGTATTGTTATTAGGGTTATTATTTACCTAGCTAGCTAGTGAATATTCGTAGAGCATTTTCTGTGTTAAGGTTTAAAAAAGTAATGCTTAAAATGTTAATATAAGTACATAAACTAAATATTTAATGAAAAATAAATGTAACAAATCCATTAAACACAATACAACAATACAATAAAAAAACAGTTCTCAACAAGCCACAAGATCAGGTATTGTTTATAAGAAAAGAACAAGCACAAAACAAAACAAAAAAACAGACTAGCTAAAAATACGGTAAATACAAAACAAATACTTAACCTAAAACAGTAGAAATTCAGACTGCATTATGTAGTTTTGCAGAGTATTTTCTGGTTGAATGCCTCAATTAATAATTACAATATTAATCCCATAATATGCTTATTTAATTAAAAACAAACAGATATATTTTTTACAGAAACAAAAAAAAAAAAAAAAAAATTAAAAACACCAAGTTACTAGATTTGAGGTACTATAGTTCATGAGAACGTAACTAGTCCAAAAGACCAAAACATGACCAAAACTAAACCATATAACTAAATTTCTTACAGTGTTTTTGAGGCTAGGATATGCAAAAAGAATAATTACAATTAGGAACATTTAACATTTAATAAAAATAAGTTAATAATAATATAAAATAATAATGAA